>NW_027618712.1:0-63848 GCF_964187855.1 Myxine glutinosa
TACAGGGGGACCACGAGGGAAAGGCAGCACAGGGGGACGGCGAGGGAAAGACAGCACAGAGGGACCACGAGGGAAAGACAGCACAGGGGGACCGCGAGGGAAAGACAGCACAGGGGGACCTCGAGGGAAAGACAGCACAGGGGGACCACGAGGGAAAGACAGCACAGGGGGACCACGAGGGAAAGACAGCACAGGGGGACCACGAGGGAAAGACAGCACAGGGGGACTACGAGGGAAAGACAGCACAGGGGGACCGCGAGGGAAAGACAGCACAGGGGGACCATGAGGGAAAGACAGCAATGTTTTCATTCAATGTTCCAAAAATTCCCCAATTTCTGCATTCAATCAATTAATTATTACATTGCCAATAAGCAAAAATGAATTATTCTTGCTCAGAAGACTTTGCAGCCACAGGAAACAGAGATTTTGCAGCCACACTAAAAGTGGTTTTTCAACACTATCACAAGTGCAAAAAGTGTTTTGTCCACACTAATACAAGTGCAAAAGTGGTTTCCTGCACCAACACAAGTGCGAAAAGTGGTTTTTCAACACTAACACAAGTGCGAAAAGTGTTTTTTCCACACTAATACAAGTGCAAATGTGATTTCCTGCACCAACACAAGTGCGAAAAGTGGTTTTTCAACACTAACACAAGTGCGAAAAGTGGTTTTTCAACACTATCACAAGTGCAAAAAGTGTTTTTTCCACACTAATACAACTGAAAAAGTGGTTTCCTGCACCAACACAAGTGCGAAAAGTGGTTTTTCAACACTAACACAAGTGCGAAAAGTGGTTTTTTCCACACTAATACAAGTGCAAAAGTGGTTTCCTGCACCAACACAAGTGCGAAAAGTGGTTTTTCAACACTAACACAAGTGAAAAAAGTGTTTTTTCCACACTAATACAAGTGCAAAAGTGGTTTCCTTCACCAACACAAGTGCGAAAAGTGGTTTTTCAACACTAACACAAGTGCGAAAAGTGTTTTTTCCACACTAATACAAGTGCAAAAGTGGTTTCCTGCACCAACACAAGTGCGAAAAGTGGTTTTTCAACACTAACAGAAGTGCGAAAAGTGGTTTTTCAACACTATCACAGGTGCAAAAAGTGTTTTTTCCACACTAATACAAGTGCAAAAGTGGTTTCCTGCACCAACACAAGTGCGAAAAGTGGTTTTTCAACACTAACACAAGTGCGAAAAGTAGTTTTTCAACACTAACACAAGTGCGAAAAGTGGTTTTTCAACACTATCACAAGTGCAAAAAGTGTTTTTTCCACACTAATACAAGTGCAAAAGTGGTTTCCTGCACCAACACAAGTGCGAAAAGTGGTTTTTCAACACTAACACAAGTGCGAAAAGTGGTTTTTCAACACTAACACAAGTGCGAAAAGTGTTTTTCCACACTAATACAAGTGCAAAAGTGGTTTCCTACACCAAAACAAGTGCGAAAAGTGGTTTTTCAACACTAACACAAGTGCGAAAAGTGGTTTTTCAACAGTATCACAAGTGCAAAAAGTGTTTTTTCCACACTAATACAAGTGCAAAAGTGTTTTCCTGCACCAACACAAGTGCGAAAAGTGGTTTTTCAAAACTAACACAAGTGCGAAAAGTGGTTTTTCAACACTATCACAAGTGCAAAAAGTGTTTTTTCAACACTAATACAAGTGCAAAAGTGTTTTCCTGCACCAACACAAGTGCGAAATGTGGTTTTTCAACACTAACACAAGTGCGGAAAGTGGTTTTTCAACACTAACACAAGTACGAAAAGTCGTTTTTCAACACTATCACAAGTGCAAAAAGTGTTTTTTCCACACTAATACAAGTGCAAAAGTGGTTTCCTGCACCAACACAAGTGCGAAAAGTGGTTTTTCACACTAACACAAGTGCGAAAAGTGGTTTTTCAACACTAATACAAGTGCGAAAAGTGGTTTTTCCACACTAATACAAGTGCAAAAGTGGTTTCCTGCACCAACACAAGTGCGAAAAGTGGTTTTTCAACACTAACACAAGTGCCAAAAGTGGTTTTTCAACACTATCACAAGTGCAAAAAGTGTTTTTTCCACACTAATACAAGTGCAAAAGTGGTTTCCTGCACCAACACAAGTGCGAAAAGTCGTTTTTCAACACTAACACAAGTGCGAAAAGTGGTTTTTCAACACTAACACAAGTGCGAAAAGGGGTTTTTCAACACTATCACAAGTGCAAAAAGTGTTTTTTCCACACTAATACAAGTGCAAAAGTGGTTTCCTGCACCAACACAAGTGCGAAAAGTGGTTTTTCAACACTAACACAAGTGCAAAAAGTGTTTTTTCCAAACTAATACAAGTGCAAAAGTGGTTTCCTGCACCAACACAAGTGCGAAAAGTGGCTTTTCAACACTAACACAAGTGCGAAAAGTGGTTTTTCAACACTATCACAAGTGCAAAAAGTGTTTTTTCCACAATAATACAAGTGCAAAAGTGGTTTCCTGCACCAACACAAGTGCGAAAAGTGGTTTTTCAACACTAATACAAGTGCAAAAGTGGTTTCCTGCACCAACACAAGTGCGAAATGTGGTTTTTCAACACTAACACAAGTGCGGAAAGTGGTTTTTCAACACTAACACAAGTACGAAAAGTCGTTTTTCAACACTATCACAAGTGCAAAAAGTGTTTTTTCCACACTAATACAAGTGCAAAAGTGGTTTCCTGCACCAACACAAGTGCGAAAAGTGGTTTTTCACACTAACACAAGTGCGAAAAGTGGTTTTTCAACACTAATACAAGTGCGAAAAGTGGTTTTTCCACACTAATACAAGTGCAAAAGTGGTTTCCTGCACCAACACAAGTGCGAAAAGTGGTTTTTCAACACTAACACAAGTGCAAAAAGGGGTTTTTCAACACTATCACAAGTGCAAAAAGTGTTTTTTCCACACTAATACAAGTGCAAAAATGGTTTCCTGCACCAACACAAGTGCGAAAAGTGGTTTTTCAACACCAACACAAGTGCGAAAAGTGTTTTTTCCACACTAATACAAGTGCAAAAGTGGTTTCCTGCACCAACACAAGTGCGAAAAGTGGCTTTTCAACACTAACACAAGTGCGAAAAGTGGTTTTTCAACACTATCACAAGTGCAAAAAGTGTTTTTTCCACACTAATACAAGTGCAAAAGTGGTTTCCTGCACCAACACAAGTGCGAAAAGTGGTTTTTCAACACTAATACAAGTGCAAAAGTGGTTTCCTGCACCAACACATGTGCGAAAAGTGGTTTTTCAACACTATCACAAGTGCAAAAAGTGTTTTTTCCACACTAATACAAGTGCAAAATTGGTTTCCTGCACCAACACAAGTGCGAAAAGTGGTTTTTCATCACTAACACAAGTGCGAAAAGTGGTTTTTCAACACTAACACAAGTGCGAAAAGTGGTTTTTCCACACTAATACAAGTGCAAAAGTGGTTTCCTGCACCAACACAAGTGCGAAAAGTGGTTTTTCAACAGTAACACAAGTGCGAAAAGTGGGTTTTCAACACTATCACAAGTGCAAAAAGTGTTTTTTCCACACTAATACAAGTGCAAAAGTGGTTTCCTGCACCAACACAAGTGCGAAAAGTGGTTTTTCAACACTAACACAAGTGCGGAAAGTGGTTTTTCAACACTAACACAAGTGCGAAAAGTCGTTTTCAACACTATCACAAGTGCAAAAAGTGTTTTTTCTACACTAATACAAGGGCAAAGGTGGTTTCCTGCACCAACACAAGTGCGAAAAGTGGTTTTTCAACACCAACACAAGTGCGAAAAGTGGTTTTTCAACACTAACACAAGTGCGTAAAGTAGTTTTTCCACACTAATACAAGTGCAAAAGTGGTTTCCTGCACCAACACAAGTGCGAAAAGTGGTTTTTCAACACTAACACAAGTGCCAAAAGTGGTTTTTCAACACTATCACAAGTGAAAAAAGTGTTTTTTCCACACTAATACAAGTGCAAAAGTGGTTTCCTGCACCAACACAAGTGCGAAAAGTGGTTTTTTAACACTAAAACAAGTGCGAAAGTGGTTTTTCAACACTAACACAAGTGCGAAAAGTGTTTTTTCCACACTAATACAAGTGCAAAAGTGGGTTCCTGCACCAACACAAGTGCGAAAAGTGGTTTTTCAACACTAACACAAGTGCGAAAAATGGTTTTTCAACACTAACACAAGTGCGAAAAGTGGTTTTTCAACACTATCACAAGTGCAAAAAGTGTTTTTTCCACACTAATACAAGTGCAAAAGTGGTTTCCTGCACCAACACAAGTGCGTAAAGTGGTTTTTCAACACTAACACAAGTGCGAAAAATGGTTTTTCAACACTAACACAAGTGCGAAAAGTGGTTTTTCAACACTATCACAAGTGCAAAAAATGTTTCCTGCACCAACACAAGTGCGAAAAGTGGTTTTTCAACACTAACACAAGTGCGAAAAGTGGTTTTTCAACACTATCACAAGTGCAAAAAGTGTTTTTTCCACACTAATACAAGTGCAAAAGTGGTTTCCTGCACCAACACAAGTGCGAAAAGTGGTTTTGCAACACTAACACAAGTGCGAAAAGTGGTTTTTCAACACTAACACAAGTGCAAAAGTGGTTTCCTGCACCAACACAAGTGCGAAAAGTGGTTTTGCAACACTAACACAAGTGCAAAAAGTGTTTTTTCCACACTAATACAAGTGCAAAAGTTGTTTCCTGCACCAACACAAGTGCGAAAAGTGGTTTTTCAACACTAACACAAGTGCGAAAAGTGGTTTTTCAACACTATCACAAGTGCAAAAAGTGTTTTTTCCACACTAATACAAGTGCAAAAGTGGTTTCCTGCACCAACACAAGTGCGAAAAGTGGTTTTGCAACACTAACACAAGTGCGAAAAGTGGTTTTTCAACACTAACACAAGTGCGAAACGTGGTTTTTCCACACTAATACAAGTGCAAAAGTGGTTTCCTGCACCAACACAAGTGCGAAAAGTGGTTTTTCAACACTAACACAAGTGCGAAAAGTGGTTTTTCAACACTATCACAAGTGCAAAAAGTGTTTTTTCAACACTAATACAAGTGCAAAAGTGGTTTCCTGCACCAACACAAGTGCGAAAAGTGGTTTTTCAACACTAACACAAGTGCGGAAAGTGGTTTTTCAACACTATTACAAGTGCAAAAAATGTTTTTTCCACACTAATACAAGTGCAAAAGTGGTTTCCTGCACCAACACAAGTGTGAAAAGTGGTTTTTCAACACTATCACAAGTGCAAAAAGTGTTTTTTCCACACTAATACAAGTGCAAAAGTGGTTTCCTGCACCAACACAAGTGCGAAAAGTGGTTTTTCAACACTAACACAAGTGCGGAAAGTGGTTTTTCAACACTAACACAAGTACGAAAAGTCGTTTTTGAACACTATCACAAGTGCAAGAAGTGTTTTTTCCACACTAATACAAGTGCAAAAGTGGTTTCCTGCACCAACACAAGTGCGAAAAGTGGTTTTTCAACAGTAACACAAGTGCGAAAAGTGGGTTTTCAACACTATCACAAGTGCAAAAAGTGTTTTTTCCACACTAATACAAGTGCAAAAGTGGTTGCCTGCACCAACACAAGTGCGAAAAGTGGTTTTTCAACACTAACACAAGTGCGGAAGGTGGTTTTTCAACACTAACACAAGTGCGAAAAGTCGTTTTCAACACTATCACAAGTGCAAAAAGTGTTTTTTCTACACTAATACAAGGGCAAAGGTGGTTTCCTGCACCAACACAAGTGCGAAAAGTGGTTTTTCAACACCAACACAAGTGCGAAAAGTGGTTTTTCAACACTAACACAAGTGCGAAAAGTAGTTTTTCCACACTAATACAAGTGCAAAAGTGGTTTCCTGCACCAACACAAGTGCGAAAAGTGGTTTTTCAACACTAACACAAGTGCCAAAAGTGGTTTTTCAACACTACCACAAGTGAAAAAAGTGTTTTTTCCACACTAATACAAGTGCAAAAGTGGTTTCCTGCACCAACACAAGTGCGAAAAGTGGTTTTTTAACACTAAAACAAGTGCGAAAAGTGGTTTTTCAACACTAACACAAGTGCGAAAAGTGTTTTTTCCACACTAATACAAGTGCAAAAGTGGGTTCCTGCACCAACACAAGTGCGAAAAGTGGTTTTTCAACACTAACACAAGTGCGAAAAATGGTTTTTCAACACTAACACAAGTGCGAAAAGTGGTTTTTCAACACTATCACAAGTGCAAAAAGTGTTTTTTCCACACTAATACAAGTGCAAAAGTGGTTTCCTGCACCAACACAAGTGCGAAAAGTGGTTTTTCAACACTAACACAAGTGCGAAAAATGGTTTTTCAACACTAACACAAGTGCGAAAAGTGGTTTTTCAACACTATCACAAGTGCAAAAAATGTTTTTTCCACACTAATACAAGTGCAAAAGTTGTTTCCTGCACCAACACAAGTGCGAAAAGTGGTTTTTCAACACTAACGCAAGTGCGAAAAGTGGTTTTTCAACACTATCACAAGTGCAAAAAGTGTTTTTTCCACACTAATACAAGTGCAAAAGTGGTTTCCTGCACCAACACAAGTGCGAAAAGTGGTTTTGCAACACTAACACAAGTGCGAAAAGTGGTTTTTCAACACTAACACAAGTGCGAAACGTGGTTTTTCCACACTAATACAAGTGCAAAAGTGGTTTCCTGCACCAACACAAGTGCGAAAAGTGGTTTTTCAACACTAACACAAGTGCGAAAAGTGGTTTTTCAACACTATCACAAGTGCAAAAAGTGTTTTTTCAACACTAATACAAGTGCAAAAGTGGTTTCCTGCACCAACACAAGTGCGAAAAGTGGTTTTTCAACACTAACACAAGTGCGGAAAGTGGTTTTTCAACACTAACACAAGTGCGAAAAGTCGTTTTTCAACACTATCACAAGTGCAAAAAGTGTTTTTTCTACACTAATACAAGGGCAAAAGTGGTTTCCTGCACCAACACAAGTGCGAAAAGTGGTTTTTCAACACCAACACAAGTGCGAAAAGTGGTTTTTCAACACTAACACAAGTGCGAAAAGTGGTTTTTCCACACTAATACAAGTGCAAAAGTGGTTTCCTGCACCAACACAAGTGCGAAAAGTCGTTTTTCAACACTAACACAAGTGCCAAAAGTGGTTTTTCAACACTATCACAAGTGAAAAAAGTGTTTTTTCCACACTAATACAAGTGCAAAAGTGGTTTCCTGCACCAACACAAGTGCGAAAAGTGGTTTTTTAACACTAACACAAGTGCGAAAAGTGGTTTTTCAACACTAACACAAGTGCGAAAAGTGTTTTTTCCACACTAATACAAGTGCAAAAGTGGGTTCCTGCAACAACACAAGTGCGAAAAGTGGTTTTTCAACACTAACACAAGTGCGAAAAATGGTTTTTCAACACTGACACAAGTGCGAAAAGTGGTTTTTCAACACTATCACAAGTGCAAAAAGTGTTTTTTCCACACTAATACAAGTGCAAAAGTGGTTTCCTGCACCAACACAAGTGCGAAAAGTGGTTTTTCAACACTAACACAAGTGCGAAAAATGGTTTTTCAACACTAACACAAGTGCGAAAAGTGGTTTTTCAACACTATCACAAGTGCAAAAAATGTTTTTTCCACACTAATACAAGTGCAAAAGTTGTTTCCTGCACCAACACAAGTGCGAAAAGTGGTTTTTCAACACTAACACAAGTGTGAAAAGTGGTTTTTCAACACTATCACAAGTGCAAAAAGTGTTTTTTCCACACTAATACAAGTGCAAAAGTGGTTTCCTGCACCAACACAAGTGCGAAAAGTGGTTTTTCAACACTAACACAAGTGCGAAAAGTGGTTTTTCAACACTAACACAAGTGCGAAAAGTGGTTTTTCCACACTAATACAAGTGCAAAAGTGGTTTCCTGCACCAACACAAGTGCGAAAAGTGGTTTTTCAACACTAACACAAGTGCGAAAAGTGGTTTTTCAACACTATCACAAGTGCAAAAAGTGTTTTTTCAACACTAATACAAGTGCAAAAGTGGTTTCCTGCACCAACACAAGTGCGAAAAGTGGTTTTTCAACACTAACACAAGTGCGGAAAGTGGTTTTTCAACACTAACACAAGTACGAAAAGTCATTTTTCAACACTATCACAAGTGCAAAAAGTGTTTTTTCCACACTAATACAAGTGCAAAAGTGGTTTCCTGCACCAACACAAGTGCGAAAAGTGGTTTTTCACACTAACACAAGTGCGAAAAGTGGTTTTTCAACACTATCACAAGTGCAAAAAGTGTTTTTTCCACACTAATACAAGTGCAAAAGTGGTTTCCTGCACCAACGCAAGTGCGAAAAGTGGTTTTTCAACACTAACACAAGTGCGGAAAGTGGTTTTTCAACACTAACACAAGTACGAAAAGTCGTTTTTGAACACTATCACAAGTGCAAGAAGTGTTTTTTCCACACTAATACAAGTGCAAAAGTGGTTTCCTGCACCAACACAAGTGCGAAAAGTGGTTTTTCAACAGTAACACAAGTGCGAAAAGTGGGTTTTCAACACTATCACAAGTGCAAAAAGTGTTTTTTCCACACTAATACAAGTGCAAAAGTGGTTTCCTGCACCAACACAAGTGCGAAAAGTGGTTTTTCAACACTAACACAAGTGCGGAAAGTGGTTTTTCAACACTAACACAAGTGCGAAAAGTCGTTTTCAACACTATCACAAGTGCAAAAAGTGTTTTTTCTACACTAATACAAGGGCAAAGGTGGTTTCCTGCACCAACACAAGTGCGAAAAGTGGTTTTTCAACACCAACACAAGTGCGAAAAGTGGTTTTTCAACACTAACACAAGTGCGAAAAGTAGTTTTTCCACACTAATACAAGTGCAAAAGTGGTTTCCTGCACCAACACAAGTGCGAAAAGTGGTTTTTCAACACTAACACAAGTGCCAAAAGTGGTTTTTCAACACTATCACAAGTGAAAAAAGTGTTTTTTCCACACTAATACAAGTGCAAAAGTGGTTTCCTGCACCAACACAAGTGCGAAAAGTGGTTTTTTAACACTAAAACAAGTGCGAAAAGTGGTTTTTCAACACTAACACAAGTGCGAAAAGTGTTTTTTCCACACTAATACAAGTGCAAAAGTGGGTTCCTGCACCAACACAAGTGCGAAAAGTGGTTTTTCAACACTAACACAAGTGCGAAAAATGGTTTTTCAACACTAACACAAGTGCGAAAAGTGGTTTTTCAACACTATCACAAGTGCAAAAAGTGTTTTTTCCACACTAATACAAGTGCAAAAGTGGTTTCCTGCACCAACACAAGTGCGAAAAGTGGTTTTTCAACACTAACACAAGTGCGAAAAATGGTTTTTCAACACTAACACAAGTGCGAAAAGTGGTTTTTCAACACTATCACAAGTGCAAAAAATGTTTTTTCCACACTAATACAAGTGCAAAAGTTGTTTCCTGCACCAACACAAGTGCGAAAAGTGGTTTTTCAACACTAACACAAGTGCGAAAAGTGGTTTTTCAACACTATCACAAGTGCAAAAAGTGTTTTTTCCACACTAATACAAGTGCAAAAGTGGTTTCCTGCACCAACACAAGTGCGAAAAGTGGTTTTGCAACACTAACACAAGTGCGAAAAGTGGTTTTTCAACACTAACACAAGTGCGAAACGTGGTTTTTCCACACTAATACAAGTGCAAAAGTGGTTTCCTGCACCAACACAAGTGCGAAAAGTGGTTTTTCAACACTAACACAAGTGCGAAAAGTGGTTTTTCAACACTATCACAAGTGCAAAAAGTGTTTTTTCAACACTAATACAAGTGCAAAAGTGGTTTCCTGCACCAACACAAGTGCGAAAAGTGGTTTTTCAACACTAACACAAGTGCGGAAAGTGGTTTTTCAACACTAACACAAGTGCGAAAAGTCGTTTTTCAACACTATCACAAGTGCAAAAAGTGTTTTTTCTACACTAATACAAGGGCAAAAGTGGTTTCCTGCACCAACACAAGTGCGAAAAGTGGTTTTTCAACACCAACACAAGTGCGAAAAGTGGTTTTTCAACACTAACACAAGTGCGAAAAGTGGTTTTTCCACACTAATACAAGTGCAAAAGTGGTTTCCTGCACCAACACAAGTGCGAAAAGTGGTTTTTCAACACTAACACAAGTGCCAAAAGTGGTTTTTCAACACTATCACAAGTGCAAAAAATGTTTTTTCAACACTAATACAAGTGCAAAAGTGGTTTCCTGCACCAACACAAGTGCGAAAAGTGGTTTTTCAACACTAACACAAGTGCGGAAAGTGGTTTTTCAACACTAACACAAGTACGAAAAGTCATTTTTCAACACTATCACAAGTGCAAAAAGTGTTTTTTCCACACTAATACAAGTGCAAAAGTGGTTTCCTGCACCAACACAAGTGCGAAAAGTGGTTTTTCACACTAACACAAGTGCGAAAAGTGGTTTTTCAACACTATCACAAGTGCAAAAAGTGTTTTTTCCACACTAATACAAGTGCAAAAGTGGTTGCCTGCACCAACACAAGTGTGAAAAGTGGTTTTTCAACACTAACACAAGTGCGGAAGGTGGTTTTTCAACACTAACACAAGTGCGAAAAGTCGTTTTCAACACTATCACAAGTGCAAAAAGTGTTTTTTCTACACTAATACAAGGGCAAAGGTGGTTTCCTGCACCAACACAAGTGCGAAAAGTGGTTTTTCAACACCAACACAAGTGCGAAAAGTGGTTTTTCAACACTAACACAAGTGCGAAAAGTAGTTTTTCCACACTAATACAAGTGCAAAAGTGGTTTCCTGCACCAACATAAGTGCGAAAAGTGGTTTTTCAACACTAACACAAGTGCCAAAAGTGGTTTTTCAACACTATCACAAGTGAAAAAAGTGTTTTTTCCACACTAATACAAGTGCAAAAGTGGTTTCCTGCACCAACACAAGTGCGAAAAGTGGTTTTTTAACACTAAAACAAGTGCGAAAAGTGGTTTTTCAACACTAACACAAGTGCGAAAAGTGTTTTTTCCACACTAATACAAGTGCAAAAGTGGGTTCCTGCACCAACACAAGTGCGAAAAGTGGTTTTTCAACACTAACACAAGTGCGAAAAATGGTTTTTCAACACTAACACAAGTGCGAAAAGTGGTTTTTCAACACTATCACAAGTGCAAAAAGTGTTTTTTCCACACTAATACAAGTGCAAAAGTGGTTTCCTGCACCAACACAAGTGCGAAAAGTGGTTTTTCAACACTAACACAAGTGCGAAAAATGGTTTTTCAACACTAACACAAGTGCGAAAAGTGGTTTTTCAACACTATCACAAGTGCAAAAAATGTTTTTTCCACACTAATACAAGTGCAAAAGTTGTTTCCTGCACCAACACAAGTGCGAAAAGTGGTTTTTCAACAATAACGCAAGTGCGAAAAGTGGTTTTTCAACACTATCACAAGTGCAAAAAGTGTTTTTTCCACACTAATACAAGTGCAAAAGTGGTTTCCTGCACCAACACAAGTGCGAAAAGTGGTTTTGCAACACTAACACAAGTGCGAAAAGTGGTTTTTCAACACTAACACAAGTGCGAAACGTGGTTTTTCCACACTAATACAAGTGCAAAAGTGGTTTCCTGCACCAACACAAGTGCGAAAAGTGGTTTTTCAACACTAACACAAGTGCGAAAAGTGGTTTTTCAACACTATCACAAGTGCAAAAAGTGTTTTTTCAACACTAATACAAGTGCAAAAGTGGTTTCCTGCACCAACACAAGTGCGAAAAGTGGTTTTTCAACACTAACACAAGTGCGGAAAGTGGTTTTTCAACACTAACACAAGTGCGAAAAGTCGTTTTTCAACACTATCACAAGTGCAAAAAGTGTTTTTTCTACACTAATACAAGGGCAAAAGTGGTTTCCTGCACCAACACAAGTGCGAAAAGTGGTTTTTCAACACCAACACAAGTGCGAAAAGTGGTTTTTCAACACTAACACAAGTGCGAAAAGTGGTTTTTCCACACTAATACAAGTGCAAAAGTGGTTTCCTGCACCAACACAAGTGCGAAAAGTCGTTTTTCAACACTAACACAAGTGCCAAAAGTGGTTTTTCAACACTATCACAAGTGAAAAAAGTGTTTTTTCCACACTAATACAAGTGCAAAAGTGGTTTCCTGCACCAACACAAGTGCGAAAAGTGGTTTTTTAACACTAACACAAGTGCGAAAAGTGGTTTTTCAACACTAACACAAGTGCGAAAAGTGTTTTTTCCACACTAATACAAGTGCAAAAGTGGGTTCCTGCAACAACACAAGTGCGAAAAGTGGTTTTTCAACACTAACACAAGTGCGAAAAATGGTTTTTCAACACTGACACAAGTGCGAAAAGTGGTTTTTCAACACTATCACAAGTGCAAAAAGTGTTTTTTCCACACTAATACAAGTGCAAAAGTGGTTTCCTGCACCAACACAAGTGCGAAAAGTGGTTTTTCAACACTAACACAAGTGCGAAAAATGGTTTTTCAACACTAACACAAGTGCGAAAAGTGGTTTTTCAACACTATCACAAGTGCAAAAAATGTTTTTTCCACACTAATACAAGTGCAAAAGTTGTTTCCTGCACCAACACAAGTGCGAAAAGTGGTTTTTCAACACTAACACAAGTGTGAAAAGTGGTTTTTCAACACTATCACAAGTGCAAAAAGTGTTTTTTCCACACTAATACAAGTGCAAAAGTGGTTTCCTGCACCAACACAAGTGCGAAAAGTGGTTTTTCAACACTAACACAAGTGCGAAAAGTGGTTTTTCAACACTAACACAAGTGCGAAAAGTGGTTTTTCCACACTAATACAAGTGCAAAAGTGGTTTCCTGCACCAACACAAGTGCGAAAAGTGGTTTTTCAACACTAACACAAGTGCGAAAAGTGGTTTTTCAACACTATCACAAGTGCAAAAAGTGTTTTTTCAACACTAATACAAGTGCAAAAGTGGTTTCCTGCACCAACACAAGTGCGAAAAGTGGTTTTTCAACACTAACACAAGTGCGGAAAGTGGTTTTTCAACACTAACACAAGTACGAAAAGTCATTTTTCAACACTATCACAAGTGCAAAAAGTGTTTTTTCCACACTAATACAAGTGCAAAAGTGGTTTCCTGCACCAACACAAGTGCGAAAAGTGGTTTTTCACACTAACACAAGTGCGAAAAGTGGTTTTTCAACACTATCACAAGTGCAAAAAGTGTTTTTTCCACACTAATACAAGTGCAAAAGTGGTTTCCTGCACCAACGCAAGTGCGAAAAGAGGTTTTTCAACACTAACACAAGTGCGGAAAGTGGTTTTTCAACACTAACACAAGTACGAAAAGTCGTTTTTGAACACTATCACAAGTGCAAGAAGTGTTTTTTCCACACTAATACAAGTGCAAAAGTGGTTTCCTGCACCAACACAAGTGCGAAAAGTGGTTTTTCAACAGTAACACAAGTGCGAAAAGTGGGTTTTCAACACTATCACAAGTGCAAAAAGTGTTTTTTCCACACTAATACAAGTGCAAAAGTGGTTTCCTGCACCAACACAAGTGCGAAAAGTGGTTTTTCAACACTAACACAAGTGCGGAAAGTGGTTTTTCAACACTAACACAAGTGCGAAAAGTCGTTTTCAACACTATCACAAGTGCAAAAAGTGTTTTTTCTCCACTAATACAAGGGCAAAGGTGGTTTCCTGCACCAACACAAGTGCGAAAAGTGGTTTTTCAACACCAACACAAGTGCGAAAAGTGGTTTTTCAACACTAACACAAGTGCGAAAAGTAGTTTTTCCACACTAATACAAGTGCAAAAGTGGTTTCCTGCACCAACACAAGTGCGAAAAGTGGTTTTTCAACACTAACACAAGTGCCAAAAGTGGTTTTTCAACACTATCACAAGTGAAAAAAGTGTTTTTTCCACACTAATACAAGTGCAAAAGTGGTTTCCTGCACCAACACAAGTGCGAAAAGTGGTTTTTTAACACTAAAACAAGTGCGAAAAGTGGTTTTTCAACACTAACACAAGTGCGAAAAGTGTTTTTTCCACACTAATACAAGTGCAAAAGTGGGTTCCTGCACCAACACAAGTGCGAAAAGTGGTTTTTCAACACTAACACAAGTGCGAAAAATGGTTTTTCAACACTAACACAAGTGCGAAAAGTGGTTTTTCAACACTATCACAAGTGCAAAAAGTGTTTTTTCCACACTAATACAAGTGCAAAAGTGGTTTCCTGCACCAACACAAGTGCGAAAAGTGGTTTTTCAACACTAACACAAGTGCGAAAAATGGTTTTTCAACACTAACACAAGTGCGAAAAGTGGTTTTTCAACACTATCACAAGTGCAAAAAATGTTTTTTCCACACTAATACAAGTGCAAAAGTTGTTTCCTGCACCAACACAAGTGCGAAAAGTGGTTTTTCAACACTAACACAAGTGCGAAAAGTGGTTTTTCAACACTATCACAAGTGCAAAAAGTGTTTTTTCCACACTAATACAAGTGCAAAAGTGGTTTCCTGCACCAACACAAGTGCGAAAAGTGGTTTTGCAACACTAACACAAGTGCGAAAAGTGGTTTTTCAACACTAACACAAGTGCGAAACGTGGTTTTTCCACACTAATACAAGTGCAAAAGTGGTTTCCTGCACCAACACAAGTGCGAAAAGTGGTTTTTCAACACTAACACAAGTGCGAAAAGTGGTTTTTCAACACTATCACAAGTGCAAAAAGTGTTTTTTCAACACTAATACAAGTGCAAAAGTGGTTTCCTGCACCAACACAAGTGCGAAAAGTGGTTTTTCAACACTAACACAAGTGCGGAAAGTGGTTTTTCAACACTAACACAAGTGCGAAAAGTCGTTTTTCAACACTATCACAAGTGCAAAAAGTGTTTTTTCTACACTAATACAAGGGCAAAAGTGGTTTCCTGCACCAACACAAGTGCGAAAAGTGGTTTTTCAACACCAACACAAGTGCGAAAAGTGGTTTTTCAACACTAACACAAGTGCGAAAAGTGGTTTTCCACACTAATACAAGTGCAAAAGTGGTTTCCTGCACCAACACAAGTGCGAAAAGTGGTTTTTCAACACTAACACAAGTGCCAAAAGTGGTTTTTCAACACTATCACAAGTGCAAAAAATGTTTTTTCCACACTAATACAAGTGCAAAAGTTGTTTCCTGCACCAACACAAGTGCGAAAAGTGGTTTTTCAACACTAACACAAGTGTGAAAAGTGGTTTTTCAACACTATCACAAGTGCAAAAAGTGTTTTTTCCACACTAATACAAGTGCAAAAGTGGTTTCCTGCACCAACACAAGTGCGAAAAGTGGTTTTTCAACACTAACACAAGTGCGAAAAGTGGTTTTTCAACACTAACACAAGTGCGAAAAGTGGTTTTTCCACACTAATACAAGTGCAAAAGTGGTTTCCTGCACCAACACAAGTGCGAAAAGTGGTTTTTCAACACTAACACAAGTGCGAAAAGTGGTTTTTCAACACTATCACAAGTGCAAAAAGTGTTTTTTCAACACTAATACAAGTGCAAAAGTGGTTTCCTGCACCAACACAAGTGCGAAAAGTGGTTTTTCAACACTAACACAAGTGCGGAAAGTGGTTTTTCAACACTAACACAAGTACGAAAAGTCATTTTTCAACACTATCACAAGTGCAAAAAGTGTTTTTTCCACACTAATACAAGTGCAAAAGTGGTTTCCTGCACCAACACAAGTGCGAAAAGTGGTTTTTCACACTAACACAAGTGCAAAAAGTGGTTTTTCAACACTATCACAAGTGCAAAAAGTGTTTTTTCCACACTAATACAAGTGCAAAAGTGGTTTCCTGCACCAACGCAAGTGCGAAAAGTGGTTTTTCAACACTAACACAAGTGCGGAAAGTGGTTTTTCAACACTAACACAAGTACGAAAAGTCGTTTTTGAACACTATCACAAGTGCAAGAAGTGTTTTTTCCACACTAATACAAGTGCAAAAGTGGTTTCCTGCACCAACACAAGTGCGAAAAGTGGTTTTTCAACAGTAACACAAGTGCGAAAAGTGGGTTTTCAACACTATCACAAGTGCAAAAAGTGTTTTTTCCACACTAATACAAGTGCAAAAGTGGTTTCCTGCACCAACACAAGTGCGAAAAGTGGTTTTTCAACACTAACACAAGTGCGGAAAGTGGTTTTTCAACACTAACACAAGTGCGAAAAGTCGTTTTCAACACTATCACAAGTGCAAAAAGTGTTTTTTCTACACTAATACAAGGGCAAAGGTGGTTTCCTGCACCAACACAAGTGCGAAAAGTGGTTTTTCAACACCAACACAAGTGCGAAAAGTGGTTTTTCAACACTAACACAAGTGCGAAAAGTAGTTTTTCCACACTAATACAAGTGCAAAAGTGGTTTCCTGCACCAACACAAGTGCGAAAAGTGGTTTTTCAACACTAACACAAGTGCCAAAAGTGGTTTTTCAACACTATCACAAGTGAAAAAAGTGTTTTTTCCACACTAATACAAGTGCAAAAGTGGTTTCCTGCACCAACACAAGTGCGAAAAGTGGTTTTTTAACACTAAAACAAGTGCGAAAAGTGGTTTTTCAACACTAACACAAGTGCGAAAAGTGTTTTTTCCACACTAATACAAGTGCAAAAGTGGGTTCCTGCACCAACACAAGTGCGAAAAGTGGTTTTTCAACACTAACACAAGTGCGAAAAATGGTTTTTCAACACTAACACAAGTGCGAAAAGTGGTTTTTCAACACTATCACAAGTGCAAAAAGTGTTTTTTCCACACTAATACAAGTGCAAAAGTGGTTTCCTGCACCAACACAAGTGCGAAAAGTGGTTTTTCAACACTAACACAAGTGCGAAAAATGGTTTTTCAACACTAACACAAGTGCGAAAAGTGGTTTTTCAACACTATCACAAGTGCAAAAAATGTTTTTTCCACACTAATACAAGTGCAAAAGTTGTTTCCTGCACCAACACAAGTGCGAAAAGTGGTTTTTCAACACTAACACAAGTGCGAAAAGTGGTTTTTCAACACTATCACAAGTGCAAAAAGTGTTTTTTCCACACTAATACAAGTGCAAAAGTGGTTTCCTGCACCAACACAAGTGCGAAAAGTGGTTTTGCAACACTAACACAAGTGCGAAAAGTGGTTTTTCAACACTAACACAAGTGCGAAACGTGGTTTTTCCACACTAATACAAGTGCAAAAGTGGTTTCCTGCACCAACACAAGTGCGAAAAGTGGTTTTTCAACACTAACACAAGTGCGAAAAGTGGTTTTTCAACACTATCACAAGTGCAAAAAGTGTTTTTTCAACACTAATACAAGTGCAAAAGTGGTTTCCTGCACCAACACAAGTGCGAAAAGTGGTTTTTCAACACTAACACAAGTGCGGAAAGTGGTTTTTCAACACTAACACAAGTGCGAAAAGTCGTTTTTCAACACTATCACAAGTGCAAAAAGTGTTTTTTCTACACTAATACAAGGGCAAAAGTGGTTTCCTGCACCAACACAAGTGCGAAAAGTGGTTTTTCAACACCAACACAAGTGCGAAAAGTGGTTTTTCAACACTAACACAAGTGCGAAAAGTGGTTTTTCCACACTAATACAAGTGCAAAAGTGGTTTCCTGCACCAACACAAGTGCGAAAAGTGGTTTTTCAACACTAACACAAGTGCCAAAAGTGGTTTTTCAACACTATCACAAGTGAAAAAAGTGTTTTTTCCACACTAATACAAGTGCAAAAGTGGTTTCCTGCACCAACACAAGTGCAAAAAGTGGTTTTTTAACACTAACACAAGTGCGAAAAGTGGTTTTTCAACACTAACACAAGTGCGAAAAGTGTTTTTTCCACACTAATACAAGTGCAAAAGTGGGTTCCTGCAACAACACAAGTGCGAAAAGTGGTTTTTCAACACTAACACAAGTGCGAAAAATGGTTTTTCAACACTGACACAAGTGCGAAAAGTGGTTTTTCAACACTATCACAAGTGCAAAAAGTGTTTTTTCCACACTAATACAAGTGCAAAAGTGGTTTCCTGCACCAACACAAGTGCGAAAAGTGGTTTTTCAACACTAACACAAGTGCGAAAAATGGTTTTTCAACACTAACACAAGTGCGAAAAGTGGTTTTTCAACACTATCACAAGTGCAAAAAATGTTTTTTCCACACTAATACAAGTGCAAAAGTTGTTTCCTGCACCAACACAAGTGCGGAAAGTGGTTTTTCAACACTAACACAAGTGTGAAAAGTGGTTTTTCAACACTATCACAAGTGCAAAAAGTGTTTTTTCCACACTAATACAAGTGCAAAAGTGGTTTCCTGCACCAACACAAGTGCGAAAAGTGGTTTTTCAACACTAACACAAGTGCGAAAAGTGGTTTTTCAACACTAACACAAGTGCGAAAAGTGGTTTTTCCACACTAATACAAGTGCAAAAGTGGTTTCCTGCACCAACACAAGTGCGAAAAGTGGTTTTTCAACACTAACACAAGTGCGAAAAGTGGTTTTTCAACACTATCACAAGTGCAAAAAGTGTTTTTTCAACACTAATACAAGTGCAAAAGTGGTTTCCTGCACCAACACAAGTGCGAAAAGTGGTTTTTCAACACTAACACTAGTGCGGAAAGTGGTTTTTCAACACTAACACAAGTACGAAAAGTCGTTTTTCAACACTATCACAAGTGCAAAAAGTGTTTTTTCCACACTAATACAAGTGCAAAAGTGGTTTCCTGCACCAACACAAGTGCGAAAAGTGGTTTTTCACACTAACACAAGTGCGAAAAGTGGTTTTTCAACACTAATACAAGTGCGAAAAGTGGTTTTTCCACACTAATACAAGTGCAAAAGTGGTTTCCTGCACCAACACAAGTGCGAAAAGTGGTTTTTCAACACTAACACAAGTGCCAAAAGTGGTTTTTCAACACTATCACAAGTGCAAAAAGTGTTTTTTCCACACTAATACAAGTGCAAAAGTGGTTTCCTGCACCAACACAAGTGCGAAAAGTGGTTTTTCAACACTAACACAAGTGCGAAAAGTGGTTTTTCAACACTAACACAAGTGCGAAAAGGGGTTTCTCAACACTATCACAAGTGCAAAAAGTGTTTTTCCACACTAATACAAGTGCAAAAGTGGTTTACTGCACCAACACAAGTGCGAAAAGTGGTTTTTCAACACTAACACAAGTGCGAAAAGTGTTTTTTCCACACTAATACAAGTGCAAAAGTGGTTTTCTGCACCAACACAAGTGCGAAAAGTGGCTTTTCAACACTAACACAAGTGCGAAAAGTGGTTTTTCAACACTATCACAAGTGCAAAAAGTGTTTTTTCCACACTAATACAAGTGCAAAAGTGGTTTCCTGCACCAACACAAGTGCGAAAAGTGGTTTTTCAACACTAACACAAGTGCGAAAAGTGGTTTTTCAACACTATCACAAGTGCAAAAAGTGTTTTTTCCACACTAATACAAGTGCAAAATTGGTTTCCTGCACCAACACAAGTGCGAAAAGTGGTTTTTCATCACTAACACAAGTGCGAAAAGTGGTTTTTCAACACTAACACAAGTGCGAAAATGGTTTTTCCACACTAATACAAGTGCAAAAGTGGTTTCCTGCACCAACACAAGTGCGAAAAGTGGTTTTTCAACACTAACACAAGTGCGAAAAGTGGTTTTTCAACACTCACAAGTGCAAAAAGTGTTTTTTCCACACTAATACAAGTGCAAAAGTGGTTTCCTGCACCAACACAAGTGCGAAAAGTGGTTTTTCAACACTAACACAAGTGCGGAAAGTGGTTTTTCAACACTAACACAAGTGCGAAAAGTGGTTTTTCAACACTATCACAAGTGCAAAAAGTGTTTTTTCAACACTAACACAAGTGCGAAAAGTGGTTTTTCCACACTAATACAAGTGCAAAAGTGGTTTCCTGCACCAACACAAGTGCGAAAAGTGGTTTTTCAACACTAACACAAGTGCCAAAATTGGTTTTTCAACACTATCACAAGTGAAAAAAGTGTTTTTCCACACTAATACAAGTGCAAAAGTGGTTTCCTGCACCAACACAAGTGCGAAAAGTGGTTTTTTAACACTAACACAAGTGCGAAAAGTGGTTTTTCAACACTAACACAAGTGCGAAACGTGTTTTTCCCACACTAATACAAGTGCAAAAGTGGGTTCCTGCACCAACACAAGTGCGAAAAGTGGTTTTTCAACACTAACACAAGTGCGAAAAATGGTTTTTCAACACTAACACAAGTGCGAAAAGTGGTTTTTCAACACTATCACAAGTGCAAAAAGTGTTTTTTCCACACTAATACAAGTGCAAAAGTGGTTTCCTGCACCAACACAAGTGCGAAAAGTGGTTTTTCAACACTAACACAAGTGCGAAAAGTGGTTTTTCAACACTAACACAAGTGCGAAAAGTGGTTTTTCCACACTAATACAAGTGCAAAAGTGGTTTCCTGCACCAACACAAGTTCGAAAAGTGGTTTTTCAACACTAACACAAGTGCGAAAAGTGGTTTTTCAACACTATCACAAGTGCAAAAAGTGTTTTTTCCACACTAATACAAGTGCAAAAGTGGTTTCCTGCACCAACACAAGTGCGAAAAGTGGTTTTTCAACACTAACACAAGTGCGAAAAGTGGTTTTTCAACACTAACACAAGTGCGAAAAGTGGTTTTTCCACACTAATACAAGTGCAAAAGTGGTTTCCTGCACCAACACAAGTGCGAAAAGTGGTTTTTCAACACTAACACAAGTGCGAAAAGTGGTTTTTCAACACTATCACAAGTGCAAAAAGTGTTTTTTCCACACTAATACAAGTGCAAAAGTGGTTTCCTGCACCAACACAAGTGCGAAAAGTGGTTTTTCAACACTAACACAAGTGCGAAAAGTGGTTTTTCAACACTAACACAAGTGCGAAAAGTGGTTTTTCCACACTAACACAAGTGCAAAAGTGGTTTCCTGCACCAACACAAGTGCGAAAAGTGGTTTTTCAATACTAACACAAGTGCGAAAAGTGGTTTTTCAACACTAACACAAGTGCGAAGTGTTTTTTCCACACTAATACAAGTGCAAAAGTGGTTTTCTGCACCAACACAAGTGTGAAAAGTGGTTTTTCAACACTAACACAAGTGCGAAAAGTGGTTTTTCAACACTATCGCAAGTGCAAAAAGTGTTTTTCCCACACTAATACAAGTGCAAAAGTGGTTTCCTGCACCAACACAAGTGCGATAAGTGGTTTTTCAACACTAACACAAGTGCGAAATGTGGTTTTTCAACACTAACACAAGTGCGAAAAGTGGTTTTTCAACACTATCACAAGTGTAAAAAGTGTTTTTTCCACACTAATACAAGTGCAAAAGTGGTTGCCTGCACCAACACAAGTGCGAAAAGTGGTTTTTCAACACTAACACAAGTGCGAAAAGTGGTTTTTCAACACTAACACAAGTGCGAAAAGTGGTTTTTCAACACTATCACAAGTGCAAAAAGTGTTTTTTCTCCACTAATACAAGTGCAAAAGTGGTTTACTGCACCAACACAAGTACGAAAAGTGGTTTTTCAACACTAACACAAGTGCGAAAAGTGGTTTTTCAACACTAACACAAGTGCGAAAAGTGGTTTTTCAACACTATCACAAGTGCAAAAAGTGTTTTTTCCACACTAATACAAGTGCAAAAGTGGTTTCCTGCACCAACACAAGTGCGAAAAGTGGTTTTTCAACACTAACACAAGTGCCAAAAGTGGTTTTTCAACACTATTACAAGTGCAAAAAGTGTTTTTTCCACACTAATACAAGTGCAAAAGTGGTTTCCTGCACCAACACAAGTGTGAAAAGTGGTTTTTCAACACTAACACAAGTGCGAAAAGGGGTTTTTCAACACTATCACAAGTGCAAAAAGTGTTTTTTCCACACTAATACAAGTGCAAAAGTGGTTTCCTGCACCAGCACAAGTGCGAAAAGTGGTTTTTCAACACTAACACAAGTGCGAAAAGTGTTTTTTCCACACGAATACAAGTGCAAAAGTGGTTTCCTGCACCAACACAAGTGCGAAAAGTGGCTTTTCAACACTAACACAAGTGCGAAAAGTGGTTTTTCAACACTATCACAAGTGCAAAAAGTGTTTTTTCCACACTAATACAAGTGCAAAAGTGGTTTCCTGCACCAACACAAGTGCGAAAAGTGGTTTTTCAACACTAACACAAGTGCGAAAAGTGGTTTTTCAACACTATCACAAGTGCAAAAAGTGTTTTTTCCACACTAATACAAGTGCAAATTGGTTTCCTGCACCAACACAAGAGCGAAAAGTGGTTTTTCAACACTAACACAAGTGCGAAAAGTGGTTTTTCAACACTATCACAAGTGCAAAAAGTGTTTTTTCCACACTAAAAAAGTGCAAAAGTGGTTTCCTGCACCAACACAAGTGCGAAAAGTGGTTTTTCAACACTAACACAAGTGCGAAAAGTGGTTTTTCAACACTAACACAAGTGCGAAAAGTGGGTTTTCCACACTAAAACAAGTGCAAAAGTGGTTTCCTGCACCAACACAAGTGCGAAAAGTGGTTTTTCAACACTAACATAAGTGCGAAAAGTGGTTTTTCAACACTATCACAAGTGCAAAAAGTGTTTTTTCCACACTAATACAAGTGCAAAAGTGGTTTCCTGCACCAACACAAGTGCGAAAAGTGGTTTTTCAACACTAACACAAGTGCGAAAAGTGGTTTTTCCACACTAATACAAGTGCAAAAGTGGTTTCCTGCACCAACACAAGTGCGAAAAGTGGTTTTTCAACACTAACACAAGTGCGGAAAGTGGTTTTTCAACACCAACACAAGTGCGAAAAGTGGTTTTTCAACACTAACACAAGTGCGAAAAGTGGTTTTTCCACACTAATACAAGTGCAAAAGTGGTTTCCTGCACCAACACAAGTGCGAAAAGTGGTTTTTCAACACTAACACAAGTGCGAAAAGTGGTTTTTCAACACTATCACAAGTGCAAAAAGTGTTTTTTCCACACTAATACAAGTGCAAAAGTGGTTTCCTGCACCAACACAAGTGCGAAAAGTGGTTT
Organism: Myxine glutinosa; assembly: GCF_964187855.1. NCBI lineage: Eukaryota > Metazoa > Chordata > Myxini > Myxiniformes > Myxinidae > Myxine > Myxine glutinosa. The sequence goes on from NW_027618712.1 coordinate 23,091, forward strand.
TTCAACACTAACACAAGTGCGAAAGTGGTTTTTCAACACTAACACAAGTGCGAAAAGGGGGTTTTTCAACACTATCACAAGTGCAAAAAGTGTTTTTTCCACACTAATACAAGTACAAAAGTGGTTTCCTGCACCAACACAAGTGCGAAAAGTGGTTTTTCAACACTAACACAAGTGCGAAAAGTGTTTTTTCCACACTAATACAAGTGCAAAAGTGGTTTCCTGCACCAACACAAGTGCGAAAAGTGGCTTTTCAACACTAACACAAGTGCGAAAAGTGGTTTTTCAACACTATCACAAGTGCAAAAAGTGTTTTTTCCACACTAATACAAGGGCAAAAGTGGTTTCCTGCACCAACACAAGTGCGAAAAGTGGTTTTTCAACACTAACACAAGTGCGAAAAGTGGTTTTTCAACACTAACACAAGTGCGAAAAGTGGTTTTTCCACACTAACACAAGTGCAAAAGTGGTTTCCTGCACCAACACAAGTGCGAAAAGTGGTTTTTCAACACTAACACAAGTGCGAAAAGTGGTTTTTCAACACTAACACAAGTGCGAAAAGTGTTTTTTCCACACTAATACAAGTGCAAAAGTGGTTTTCTGCACCAACACAAGTGTGAAAAGTGGTTTTTCAACACTAACACAAGTGCGAAAAGTGGTTTTTCAACACTATCGCAAGTGCAAAAAGTGTTTTTTCCACACTAATACAAGTGCAAAAGTGGTTTCCTGCACCAACACAAGTGCGATAAGTGGTTTTTCAACACTAACACAAGTGCGAAATGTGGTTTTTCAACACTAACACAAGTGCGAAAAGTGGTTTTTCAACACTATCACAAGTGCAAAAAGTGTTTTTTCCACACTAATACAAGTGCAAAAGTGGTTGCCTGCACCAACACAAGTGCGAAAAGTGGTTTTTCAACACTAACACAAGTGCGAAAAGTGGTTTTTCAACACTAACACAAGTGCGAAAAGTGGTTTTTCAACACTATCACAAGTGCAAAAAGTGTTTTTTCTCCACTAATACAAGTGCAAAAGTGGTTTACTGCACCAACACAAGTACGAAAAGTGGTTTTTCAACACTAACACAAGTGCGAAAAGTGGTTTTTCAACACTAACACAAGTGCGAAAAGTGGTTTTTCAACACTATCACAAGTGCAAAAAGTGTTTTTTCCACACTAATACAAGTGCAAAAGTGGTTTCCTGCACCAACACAAGTGCGAAAAGTGGTTTTTCAACACTAACACAAGTGCCAAAAGTGGTTTTTCAACACTATTACAAGTGCAAAAAGTGTTTTTTCCACACTAATTCAAGTGCAAAAGTGGTTTCCTGCACCAACACAAGTGTGAAAAGTGGTTTTTCAACACTAACACAAGTGCGAAAAGGGGTTTTTCAACACTATCACAAGTGCAAAAAGTGTTTTTTCCACACTAATACAAGTGCAAAAGTGGTTTCCTGCACCAGCACAAGTGCGAAAAGTGGTTTTTCAACACTAACACAAGTGCGAAAAGTGTTTTTTCCACACGAATACAAGTGCAAAAGTGGTTTCCTGCACCAACACAAGTGCGAAAAGTGGCTTTTCAACACTAACACAAGTGCGAAAAGTGGTTTTTCAACACTATCACAAGTGCAAAAAGTGTTTTTTCCACACTAATACAAGTGCAAAAGTGGTTTCCTGCACCAACACAAGTGCGAAAAGTGGTTTTTCAACACTAACACAAGTGCGAAAAGTGGTTTTTCAACACTATCACAAGTGCAAAAAGTGTTTTTTCCACACTAATACAAGTGCAAAATTGGTTTCCTGCACCAACACAAGAGCGAAAAGTGGTTTTTCAACACTAACACAAGTGCGAAAAGTGGTTTTTCAACACTATCACAAGTGCAAAAAGTGTTTTTTCCACACTAAAAAGAGTGCAAAAGTGGTTTCCTGCACCAACACAAGTGCGAAAAGTGGTTTTTCAACACTAACACAAGTGCGAAAAGTGGTTTTTCAACACTAACACAAGTGCGAAAAGTGGGTTTTCCACACTAATACAAGTGCAAAAGTGGTTTCCTGCACCAACACAAGTGCGAAAAGTGGTTTTTCAACACTAACACAAGTGCGAAAAGTGGTTTTTCAACACTATCACAAGTGCAAAAAGTGTTTTTTCCACACTAATACAAGTGCAAAAGTGGTTTCCTGCACCAACACAAGTGCGAAAAGTGGTTTTTCAACACTAACACAAGTGCGAAAAGTGGTTTTTCCACACTAATACAAATGCAAAAGTGGTTTCCTGCACCAACACAAGTGCGAAAAGTGGTTTTTCAACACTAACACAAGTGCGGAAAGTGGTTTTTCAACACCAACACAAGTGCGAAAAGTGGTTTTTCAACACTAACACAAGTGCGAAAAGTGGTTTTTCCACACTAATACAAGTGCAAAAGTGGTTTCCTGCACCAACACAAGTGCGAAAAGTGGTTTTTCAACACTAACACAAGTGCGAAAAGTGGTTTTTCAACACTATCACAAGTGCAAAAAGTGTTTTTTCCACACTAATACAAGTGCAAAAGTGGTTTCCTGCACCAACACAAGTGCGAAAAGTGGTTTTTCAACACTAACACAAGTGCGAAAAGTGGTTTTTCAACACTAACACAAGTGCGAAAAGGGGGTTTTTCAACACTATCACAAGTGCAAAAAGTGTTTTTTCCACACTAATACAAGTACAAAAGTGGTTTCCTGCACCAACACAAGTGCGAAAAGTGGTTTTTCAACACTAACACAAGTGCGAAAAGTGTTTTTTCCACACTAATACAAGTGCAAAAGTGGTTTCCTGCACCAACGCAAGTGCGAAAAGTGGCTTTTCAACACTAACACAAGTGCGAAAAGTGGTTTTTCAACACTATCACAAGTGCAAGAAGTGTTTTTTCCACACTAATACAAGTGCAAAAGTGGTTTCCTGCACCAACACAAGTGCGAAAAGTGGTTTTTCAACACTAACACAAGTGCGAAAAGTGGTTTTTCAACACTATCACAAGTGCAAAAAGTGTTTTTTCCACACTAATACAAGTGCAAAATTGGTTTCCTGCACCAACACAAGTGCGAAAAGTGGTTTTTCAACACTAACACAAGTGCGAAAAATGGTTTTTCAACACTAACACAAGTGCGAAAAGTGGTTTTTCCACACTAATACAAGTGCAAAAGTGGTTTCCTGCACCAACACAAGTGCGAAAAGTGGTTTTTCAACACTAACACAAGTGCGAAAAGTGGTTTTTCAACAATATCACAAGTGCAAAAAGTGTTTTTTCCACACTAATACAAGTGCAAAAGTGGTTTCCTGCACCAACACAAGTGCGAAAAGTGGTTTTTCAACACTAACACAAGTGCGGAAAGTGGTTTTTCAACACTAACACAATTGTGAAAAGTCGTTTTTCAACACTACCACAAGTGCAAAAAGTGTTTTTTCTACACTAATACAAGGGCAAAAGTGGTTTCCTGCACCAACACAAGTGCGAAAAGTGGTTTTTCAACACCAACACAAGTGCGAAAAGTGGTTTTTCAACACTAACACAAGTGCGAAAAGTGGTTTTTCCACACTAATACAAGTGCAAAAGTGGTTTCCTGCACCAACACAAGTGCGAAAAGTGGTTTTTCAACACTAACACAAGTGCAAAAAGTGGTTTTTCAACACTATCACAAGTGAAAAAAGTGTTTTTTCCACACTAATACAAGTGCAAAAGTGGTTTTCTGCACCAACACAAGTGTGAAAAGTGGTTTTTCAACACTAACACAAGTGCGAAAAGTTGTTTTTCAACACTATCGCAAGTGCAAAAAGTGTTTTTTCCACACTAATACAAGTGCAAAAGTGGTTTCCTGCACCAACACAAGTGCGAAAAGTGGTTTTTCAACACTAACACAAGTGCGAAAAGTGGTTTTTCAACACTATCACAAGTGCAAAAAGTGTTTTTTCAACACTAATACAAGTGCAAAAGTGGTTTCCTGCACCAACACAAGTGCGAAAAGTGGTTTTTCAACACTAACACAAGTGCGGAAAGTGGTTTTTCAACACTAACACAAGTACGAAAAGTCGTTTTTCAACACTATCACAAGTGCAAAAAGTGTTTTTTCCACACTAATACAAGTGCAAAAGTGGTTTCCTGCACCAACACAAGTGCGAAAAGTGGTTTTTCACACTAACACAAGTGCGAAAAGTGGTTTTTCAACACTAATACAAGTGCGAAAAGTGGTTTTTCCACACTAATACCAGTGCAAAAGTGGTTTCCTGCACCAACACAAGTGCGAAAAGTGGTTTTTCAACACTAACACAAGTGCCAAAAGTGGTTTTTCAACACTATCACAAGTGCAAAAAGTGTTTTTTCCACACTAATACAAGTGCAAAAGTGGTTTCCTGCACCAACACAAGTGCGAAAAGTGGTTTTTCAACACTAACACAAGTGCCAAAAGTGGTTTTTCAACACTATTACAAGTGCAAAAAGTGTTTTTTCCACACTAATACAAGTGCAAAAGTGTTTTCCTGCACCAACACAAGTGCGAAATGTGGTTTTTCAACACTAACACAAGTGCGGAAAGTGGTTTTTCAACACTAACACAAGTACGAAAAGTCGTTTTTCAACACTATCACAAGTGCAAAAAGTGTTTTTTCCACACTAATACAAGTGCAAAAGTGGTTTCCTGCACCAACACAAGTGCGAAAAGTGGTTTTTCACACTAACACAAGTGCGAAAAGTGGTTTTTCAACACTAATACAAGTGCGAAAAGTGGTTTTTCCACACTAATACAAGTGCAAAAGTGGTTTCCTGCACCAACACAAGTGCGAAAAGTGGTTTTTCAACACTAACACAAGTGCCAAAAGTGGTTTTTCAACACTATCACAAGTGCAAAAAGTGTTTTTTCCACACTAATACAAGTGCAAAAGTGGTTTCCTGCACCAACACAAGTGCGAAAAGTCGTTTTTCAACACTAACACAAGTGCGAAAAGTGGTTTTTCAACACTAACACAAGTGCGAAAAGGGGTTTTTCAACACTATCACAAGTGCAAAAAGTGTTTTTTCCACACTAATACAAGTGCAAAAGTGGTTTCCTGCACCAACACAAGTGCGAAAAGTGGTTTTTCAACACTAACACAAGTGCAAAAAGTGTTTTTTCCACACTAATACAAGTGCAAAAGTGGTTTCCTGCACCAACACAAGTGCGAAAAGTGGCTTTTCAACACTAACACAAGTGCGAAAAGTGGTTTTTCAACACTATCACAAGTGCAAAAAGTGTTTTTTCCACACTAATACAAGTGCAAAAGTGGTTTCCTGCACCAACACAAGTGCGAAAAGTGGTTTTTCAACACTAATACAAGTGCAAAAGTGGTTTCCTGCACCAACACAAGTGCGAAATGTGGTTTTTCAACACTAACACAAGTGCGGAAAGTGGTTTTTCAACACTAACACAAGTACGAAAAGTCGTTTTTCAACACTATCACAAGTGCAAAAAGTGTTTTTTCCACACTAATACAAGTGCAAAAGTGGTTTCCTGCACCAACACAAGTGCGAAAAGTGGTTTTTCACACTAACACAAGTGCGAAAAGTGGTTTTTCAACACTAATACAAGTGCGAAAAGTGGTTTTTCCACACTAATACAAGTGCAAAAGTGGTTTCCTGCACCAACACAAGTGTGAAAAGTGGTTTTTCAACACTAACACAAGTGCAAAAAGGGGTTTTTCAACACTATCACAAGTGCAAAAAGTGTTTTTTCCACACTAATACAAGTGCAAAAATGGTTTCCTGCACCAACACAAGTGCGAAAAGTGGTTTTTCAACACTAACACAAGTGCGAAAAGTGTTTTTTCCACACTAATACAAGTGCAAAAGTGGTTTCCTGCACCAACACAAGTGCGAAAAGTGGCTTTTCAACACTAACACAAGTGCGAAAAGTGGTTTTTCAACACTATCACAAGTGCAAAAAGTGTTTTTTCCACACTAATACAAGTGCAAAAGTGGTTTCCTGCACCAACACAAGTGCGAAAAGTGGTTTTTCAACACTAATACAAGTACAAAAGTGGTTTCCTGCACCAACACAAGTGCGAAAAGTGGTTTTTCAACACTAACACAAGTGCGAAAAGTGTTTTTTCCACACTAATACAAGTGCAAAAGTGGTTTCCTGCACCAACACAAGTGCGAAAAGTGGCTTTTCAACACTAACACAAGTGCGAAAAGTGGTTTTTCAACACTATCACAAGTGCAAAAAGTGTTTTTTCCACACTAATACAAGTGCAAAATTGGTTTTCTGCACCAACACAAGTGCGAAAAGTGGTTTTTCCACACTAACACAAGTGCGAAAAATGGTTTTTCAACACTAACACAAGTGCGAAAAGTGGTTTTTCCACACTAATACAAGTGCAAAAGTGGTTTCCTGCACCAACACAAGTGCGAAAAGTGGTTTTTCAACACTAACACAAGTGCGAAAAGTGGTTTTTCAACACTATCACAAGTGCAAAAAGTGTTTTTTCCACACTAACACAAGTGTGAAAAGTGGTTTTTCAACACTAACACAAGTGCGAAAAGGGGTTTTTCAACACTATCACAAGTGCAAAAAGTGTTTTTTCCACACTAATACAAGTGCAAAAGTGGTTTCCTGCACCAGCACAAGTGCGAAAAGTGGTTTTTCAACACTAACACAAGTGCGAAAAGTGGTTTTTCAACACTAACACAAGTGCGAAAAGTGGTTTTTCAACACTATCACAAGTGCAAAAAGTGTTTTTTCCACACTAAAAAAGTGCAAAAGTGGTTTCCTGCACCAACACAAGTGCGAAAAGTGGTTTTTCAACACTAACACAAGTGCGAAAAGTGGTTTTTCAACACTAACACAAGTGCGAAAAGTGGTTTTTCCACACTAATACAAGTGCAAAAGTGGTTTCCTGCACCAACACAAGTGCGAAAAATGGTTTTTCAACACTAACACAAGTGCGAAAAGTGGTTTTTGAACACTATCACAAGTGCAAAAATTGTTTTTTCCACACTAATACAAGTGCAAAAGTGGTTTCCTGCACCAACACAAGTGCGAAAAGTGGTTTTTCAACACTAACACAAGTGCGGAAAGTGGTTTTTCAACACTAACACAAGTGCGAAAAGTCGTTTTTCAACACTATCACAAGTGCAAAATGTGTTTTTTCTACACTAATACAAGGGCAAAAGTGGTTTCCTGCACCAAGACAAGTGCGAAAAGTGGTTTTTCAACACCAACACAAGTGCGAAAAGTGGTTTTTCAACACTAACACAAGTGCGAAAAGTGGTTTTTCCACACTAATACAAGTGCAAAAGTGGTTTCCTGCACCAACACAAGTGCGAAAAGTGGTTTTTCAACACTAACACAAGTGCGAAAAGTGGTTTTTCAACACTATCACAAGTGCAAAAAGTGTTTTTTCCACACTAATACAAGTGCAAAAGTGGTTTCCTGCACCAACACAAGTGCGAAAAGTGGTTTTTCAACACTAACACAAGTGCGAAAAGTGGTTTTTCAACACTAACACAAGTGCGAAAAGGGGGTTTTTCAACACTATCACAAGTGCAAAAAGTGTTTTTTCCACACTAATACAAGTACAAAAGTGGTTTCCTGCACCAACACAAGTGCGAAAAGTGGTTTTTCAACACTAACACAAGTGCGAAAAGTGTTTTTTCCACACTAATACATGTGCAAAAGTGGTTTCCTGCACCAACACAAGTGCGAAAAGTGGCTTTTCAACACTAACACAAGTGCGAAAAGTGTTTTTTCAACACTATCACAAGTGCAAAAAGTGTTTTTTCCACACTAATACAAGTGCAAAAGTGGTTTCCTGCACAAACACAAGTGCGAAAAGTGGTTTTTCAACACTAACACAAGTGCGAAAAGTGGTTTTTCAACACTATCACAAGTGCAAAAAGTGTTTTTTCCACACTAATACAAGTGCAAAATTGGTTTCCTGCACCAACACAAGTGCGAAAAGTGGTTTTTCAACACTAACACAAGTGCGAAAAGTGGTTTTTCAACACTAACACAAGTGCGAAAAGTGGTTTTTCCACACTAATACAAGTGCAAAAGTGGTTTCCTGCACCAACACAAGTGCGAAAAGTGGTTTTTCAACACTAACACAAGTGCGAAAAGTGGTTTTTCAACACTATCACAAGTGCAAAAAGTGTTTTTTCCACACTAATACAAGTGCAAAAGTGGTTTCCTGCACCAACACAAGTGCGAAAAGTGGTTTTTCAACACTAACACAAGTGCGGAAAGTGGTTTTTCAACACTAACACAAGTGCGAAAAGTCGTTTTTCAACACTACCACAAGTGCAAAAAGTGTTTTTTCTACACTAATACAAGGGCAAAAGTGGTTTCCTGCACCAACACAAGTGCGAAAAGTGGTTTTTCAACACCAACACAAGTGCGAAAAGTGGTTTTTCAACACTAACACAAGTGCGAAAAGTGGTTTTGCCACACTAATACAAGTGCAAAAGTGGTTTCCTGCACCAACACAAGTGCGAAAAGTGGTTTTTCAACACTAACACAAGTGCGAAAAGTGGTTTTTCCACACTAATACAAGTGCAAAAGTGGTTTCCTGCACCAACACAAGTGCGAAAAGTGGTTTTTCAACACTAACACAAGTGCGAAAAGTGGTTTTTGAACACTATCACAAGTGCAAAAATTGTTTTTTCCACACTAATACAAGTGCAAAAGTGGTTTCCTGCACCAACACAAGTGCGAAAAGTGGTTTTTCAACACTAACACAAGTGCGGAAAGTGGTTTTTCAACACTAACACAAGTGCGAAAAGTCGTTTTTCAACACTATCACAAGTGCAAAATGTGTTTTTTCTACACTAATACAAGGGCAAAAGTGGTTTCCTGCACCAAGACAAGTGCGAAAAGTGGTTTTTCAACACCAACACAAGTGCGAAAAGTGGTTTTTCAACACTAACACAAGTGCGAAAAGTGGTTTTTCCACACTAATACAAGTGCAAAAGTGGTTTCCTGCACCAACACAAGTGCGAAAAGTGGTTTTTCAACACTAACACAAGTGCGAAAAGTGGTTTTTCAACACTATCACAAGTGCAAAAAGTGTTTTTTCCACACTAATACAAGTGCAAAAGTGGTTTCCTGCACCAACACAAGTGCGAAAAGTGGTTTTTCAACACTAACACAAGTGCGAAAAGTGGTTTTTCAACACTAACACAAGTGCGAAAAGGGGGTTTTTCAACACTATCACAAGTGCAAAAAGTGTTTTTTCCACACTAATACAAGTACAAAAGTGGTTTCCTGCACCAACACAAGTGCGAAAAGTGGTTTTTCAACACTAACACAAGTGCGAAAAGTGTTTTTTCCACACTAATACATGTGCAAAAGTGGTTTCCTGCACCAACACAAGTGCGAAAAGTGGCTTTTCAACACTAACACAAGTGCGAAAAGTGTTTTTTCAACACTATCACAAGTGCAAAAAGTGTTTTTTCCACACTAATACAAGTGCAAAAGTGGTTTCCTGCACAAACACAAGTGCGAAAAGTGGTTTTTCAACACTAACACAAGTGCGAAAAGTGGTTTTTCAACACTATCACAAGTGCAAAAAGTGTTTTTTCCACACTAATACAAGTGCAAAATTGGTTTCCTGCACCAACACAAGTGCGAAAAGTGGTTTTTCAACACTAACACAAGTGCGAAAAGTGGTTTTTCAACACTAACACAAGTGCGAAAAGTGGTTTTTCCACACTAATACAAGTGCAAAAGTGGTTTCCTGCACCAACACAAGTGCGAAAAGTGGTTTTTCAACACTAACACAAGTGCGAAAAGTGGTTTTTCAACACTATCACAAGTGCAAAAAGTGTTTTTTCCACACTAATACAAGTGCAAAAGTGGTTTCCTGCACCAACACAAGTGCGAAAAGTGGTTTTTCAACACTAACACAAGTGCGGAAAGTGGTTTTTCAACACTAACACAAGTGCGAAAAGTCGTTTTTCAACACTACCACAAGTGCAAAAAGTGTTTTTTCTACACTAATACAAGGGCAAAAGTGGTTTCCTGCACCAACACAAGTGCGAAAAGTGGTTTTTCAACACCAACACAAGTGCGAAAAGTGGTTTTTCAACACTAACACAAGTGCGAAAAGTGGTTTTGCCACACTAATACAAGTGCAAAAGTGGTTTCCTGCACCAACACAAGTGCGAAAAGTGGTTTTTCAACACTAACACAAGTGCAAAAAGTGGTTTTTCAACACTATCACAAGTGAAAAAAGTGTTTTTTCCACACTAATACAAGTGCAAAAGTGGTTTTCTGCACCAACACAAGTGTGAAAAGTGGTTTTTCAACACTAACACAAGTGCGAAAAGTTGTTTTTCAACACTATCGCAAGTGCAAAAAGTGTTTTTTCCACACTAATACAAGTGCAAAAGTGGTTTCCTGCACCAACACAAGTGCGAAAAGTGGTTTTTCAACACTAACACAAGTGCGAAAAGTGGTTTTTCAACACTATCACAAGTGCAAAAAGTGTTTTTTCAACACTAATACAAGTGCAAAAGTGGTTTCCTGCACCAACACAAGTGCGAAAAGTGGTTTTTCAACACTAACACAAGTGCGGAAAGTGGTTTTTCAACACTAACTCAAGTACGAAAAGTCGTTTTTCAACACTATCACAAGTGCAAAAAGTGTTTTTTCCACACTAATACAAGTGCAAAAGTGGTTTCCTGCACCAACACAAGTGCGAAAAGTGGTTTTTCACACTAACACAAGTGCGAAAAGTGGTTTTTCAACACTAATACAAGTGCGAAAAGTGGTTTTTCCACACTAATACAAGTGCAAAAGTGGTTTCCTGCACCAACACAAGTGCGAAAAGTGGTTTTTCAACACTAACACAAGTGCCAAAAGTGGTTTTTCAACACAATCACAAGTGCAAAAAGTGTTTTTTCCACACTAATACAAGTGCAAAAGTGGTTTCCTGCACCAACACAAGTGCGAAAAGTGGTTTTTCAACACTAACACAAGTGCGAAAAGTCGTTTTTCAACACTATCACAAGTGCAAAATGTGTTTTTTCTACACTAATACAAGGGCAAAAGTGGTTTCCTGCACCAACACAAGTGCGAAAAGTGGTTTTTCAACACCAACACAAGTGCGAAAAGTGGTTTTTCAACACTAACACAAGTGCGAAAAGTGGTTTTCCACAATAATACAAGTGCAAAAGTGGTTTCCTGCACCAACACAAGTGCGAAAAGTGGTTTTTCAACACTAACACAAGTGCGAAAAGTGGTTTTTCAACACTATCACAAGTGCAAAAAGTGTTTTTTCCACACTAATACAAGTGCAAAAGTGGTTTCCTGCACCAACACAAGTGCGAAAAGTGGTTTTTCAACACTAACACAAGTGCGAAAAGTGGTTTTTCAACACTAACACAAGTGCGAAAAGGGGGGTTTTTCAACACTATCACAAGTGCAAAAAGTGTTTTTTCCACACTAATACAAGTACAAAAGTGGTTTCCTGCACCAACACAAGTGCGAAAAGTGGTTTTTCAACACTAACACAAGTGCGAAAAGTGTTTTTTCCACACTAATACAAGTGCAAAAGTGGTTTCCTGCACCAACACAAGTGCGAAAAGTGGTTTTTCAACACTAACACAAGTGCGAAAAGTGGTTTTTCAACACTATCACAAGTGCAAAAAGTGTTTTTTCCACACTAATACAAGTGCAAAAGTGGTTTCCTGCACAAACACAAGTGCGAAAAGTGGTTTTTCAACACTAACACAAGTGCGAAAAGTGGTTTTTCAACACTATCACAAGTGCAAAAAGTGTTTTTTCCACACTAATACAAGTGCAAAATTGGTTTCCTGCACCAACACAAGTGCGAAAAGTGGTTTTTCAACACTAACACAAGTGCGAAAAGTGGTTTTCAACACTAACACAAGTGCGAAAAGTGGTTTTTCCACACTAATACAAGTGCAAAAGTGGTTTCCTGCACCAACACAAGTGCGAAAAGTGGTTTTTCAACACTAACACAAGTGCGAAAAGTGGTTTTTCAACACTATCACAAGTGCAAAAAGTGTTTTTTCCACACTAATACAAGTGCAAAAGTGGTTTCCTGCACCAACACAAGTGCGAAAAGTGGTTTTTCAACACTAACACAAGTGCGGAAAGTGGTTTTTCAACACTAACACAAGTGCGAAAAGTCGTTTTTCAACACTACCACAAGTGCAAAAAGTGTTTTATCTACACTAATACAAGGGCAAAAGTGGTTTCCTGCACCAACACAAGTGCGAAAAGTGGTTTTTCAACACCAACACAAGTGCGAAAAGTGGTTTTTCAACACTAACACAAGTGCGAAAAGTGGTTTTTCCACACTAATACAAGTGCAAAAGTGGTTTCCTGCACCAACACAAGTGCGAAAAGTGGTTTTTCAACACTAACACAAGTGCAAAAAGTGGTTTTTCAACACTATCACAAGTTAAAAAGTGTTTTTTCCACACTAATACAAGTGCAAAAGTGGTTTTCTGCACCAACACAAGTGTGAAAAGTGGTTTTTCAACACTAACACAAGTGCGAAAAGTTGTTTTTCAACACTATCGCAAGTGCAAAAAGTGTTTTTTCCACACTAATACAAGTGCAAAAGTGGTTTCCTGCACCAACACAAGTGCGAAAAGTGGTTTTTCAACACTAACACAAGTGCGAAAAGTGGTTTTTCAACACTATCACAAGTGCAAAAAGTGTTTTTTCAACACTAATACAAGTGCAAAAGTGGTTTCCTGCACGAACACAAGTGCGAAAAGTGGTTTTTCAACACTAACACAAGTGCGGAAAGTGGTTTTTCAACACTAACACAAGTACGAAAAGTCGTTTTTCAACACTATCACAAGTGCAAAAAGTGTTTTTTCCACACTAATACAAGTGCAAAAGTGGTTTCCTGCACCAACACAAGTGCGAAAAGTGGTTTTTCACACTAACACAAGTGCGAAAAGTGGTTTTTCAACACTAATACAAGTGCGAAAAGTGGTTTTTCCACACTAATACAAGTGCAAAAGTGGTTTCCTGCACCAACACAAGTGCGAAAAGTGGTTTTTCAACACTAACACAAGTGCCAAAAGTGGTTTTTCAACACTATCACAAGTGCAAAAAGTGTTTTTTCCACACTAATACAAGTGCAAAAGTGGTTTCCTGCACCAACACAAGTGCGAAAAGTGGTTTTTCAACACTAACACAAGTGCGAAAAGTGGTTTTTCAACACTAACACAAGTGCGAAAAGGGGTTTCTCAACACTATCACAAGTGCAAAAAGTGTTTTTTCCACACTAATACAAGTGCAAAAGTGGTTTCCTGCACCAACACAAGTGCGAAAAGTGGTTTTTCAACACTAACACAAGTACGAAAAGTGTTTTTTCCACACTAATACAAGTGCAAAAGTGGTTTGATGCACCAACACAATTGCGAAAAGTGGCTTTTCAACACTAACACAAGTGCGAAAAGTGGTTTTTCAACACTATCACAAGTGCAAAAAGTGTTTTTTCCACACTAATACAAGTGCAAAAGCGGTGTCCTGCACCAACACAAGTGCGAAAAGTGGTTTTTCAACACTAACACAAGTGCGAAAAGTGGTTTTTCAACACTATCACAAGTGCAAAAAGTGTTTTTCCACACTAATACAAGTGCAAAAGTGGTTTCCTGCACCAACACAAGTGCGAAAAGTGGTTTTTCAACACTAACACAAGTGCGAAAAGTGGTTTTTCAACACTAACACAAGTGCGAAAGTGGTTTTTCCACACTAATACAAGTGCAAAAGTGGTTTCCTGCACCAACACAAGTGCGAAAAGTGGTTTTTCAACACTAACACAAGTGCGAAAAGTGGTTTTTCAACACTCACAAGTGCAAAAAGTGTTTTTTCCACACTAATACAAGTGCAAAAGTGGTTTCCTGCACCAACACAAGTGCGGAAAGTGGTTTTTCAACACTAACACAAGTGCGAAAAGTCGTTTTTCAACACTATCACAAGTGCAAAAAGTGTTTTTTCCACACTAATACAAGGGCAAAAGTGGTTTCCTGCACCAACACAAGTGCGAAAAGTGGTTTTTCAACACCAACACAAGTGCGAAAAGTGGTTTTTCAACACTAACACAAGTGCGAAAAGTGGTTTTTCCACACTAATACAAGTGCAAAAGTGGTTTCCTGCACCAACACAAGTGCGAAAAGTGGTTTTTCAACACTAACACAAGTGCCAAAATTGGTTTTTCAACACTATCACAAGTGAAAAAAGTGTTTTTCCACACTAATACAAGTGCAAAAGTGGTTTCCTGCACCAACACAAGTGCGAAAAGTGGTTTTTTAACACTAACACAAGTGCGAAAAGTGGTTTTTCAACACTAACACAAGTGCGAAAAGTGTTTTTTCCACACTAATACAAGTGCAAAAGTGGGTTCCTGCACCAACATAAGTGCGAAAAGTGGTTTTTCAACACTAACACAAGTGCGAAAAATGGTTTTTCAACACTAACACAAGTGCGAAAAGTGGTTTTTCAACACTATCACAAGTGCAAAAAGTGTTTTTTTCCACACTAACACAAGTGCAAAAGTGGTTTCCTGCACCAACACAAGTGCGAAAAGTGGTTTTTCAACACTAACACAAGTGCGAAAAGTGGTTTTTCAACACTAACACAAGTGCGAAAAGTGGTTTTTCCACACTAATACAAGTGCAAAAGTGGTTTCCTGCACCAACACAAGTTCGAAAAGTGGTTTTTCAACACTAACACAAGTGCGAAAAGTGGTTTTTCAACACTATCACAAGTGCAAAAAGTGTTTTTTCCACACTAATACAAGTGCAAAAGTGGTTTCCTGCACCAACACAAGTGCGAAAAGTGGTTTTTCAACACTAACACAAGTGCGAAAAGTGGTTTTTCAACACTAACACAAGTGCGAAAAGTGTTTTTTCCACACTAATACAAGTGCAAAAGTGGTTTCCTGCACCAACACAAGTGCGAAAAGTGGTTTTTCAACACTAACACAAGTGTGAAAAGTGGTTTTTCAACACTAACACAGGTGCGAAAAGTGGTTTTTCAACACTAACACAATTGCGAAAAGTAGTTTTTCCACACTAATACAAGTGCAAAAGTGGTTTCCTGCACCAACACAAGTGCGAAAAGTGGTTTTTCAACACTAACACAAGTGCGAAAAGTGGTTTTTCAACACTATCACAAGTGCAAAAAGTGTTTTTTCCACACTAATACAAGTGCAAAAGTGGTTTCCTGCACCAACACAAGTGCGAAAAGTGGTTTTTCAACACTAACACAAGTGCGAAAAGTGGTTTTTCAACACTAACACAAGTGCGAAAAGTGGTTTTTCCACACTAATACAAGTGCAAAAGTGGTTTCCTGCACCAAAACAAGTGCGAAAAGTGGTTTTTCAACACTAACACATGTGCGAAAAGTGGTTTTTCAACACTAACACAAGTGCGAAAAGTGTTTTTTTCCACACTAATACAAGTGCAAAAGTGGTTTTCTGCACCAACACAAGTGTGAAAAGTGGTTTTTCCACACTAATACAAGTGCAAAATTGGTTTCCTGCACCAACACAAGAGCGAAAAGTGGTTTTTCAACACTATCGCAAGTGCAAAAAGTGTTTTTTTCCACACTAATACAAGTGCAAAAGTGGTTTCCTGCACCAACACAAGTGCGAAAAGTGGTTGTTCAACACTAACACAAGTGCGAAATGTGGTTTTTCAACACTAACACAAGTGCGAAAAGTGGTTTTTCAACACTATCACAAGTGCAAAAAGTGTTTTTTCCACACTAATACAAGTGCAAAAGTGGTTGCCTGCACCAACACAAGTGCGAAAAGTGGTTTTTCAACACTAACACAAGTGCGAAAAGTGGTTTTTCAACACTAACACAAGTGCGAAAAGTGGTTTTTCAACACTATCACAAGTGCAAAAAGTGTTTTTTCTCCACTAATACAAGTGCAAAAGTGGTTTTTCAACACTATCACAAGTGCAAAAAGTGGTTTTTCAACACTAACACAAGTGCGAAAAGTGGTTTTTCAACACTAACACAAGTGCGAAAAGTGGTTTTTCAACACTATCACAAGTGCAAAAAGTGTTTTTTCCACACTAATACAAGTGCAAAAGTGGTTTCCTGCACCAACACAAGTGCGAAAAGTGGTTTTTCAACACTAACACAAGTGCCAAAAGTGGTTTTTCAACACTATCACAAGTGCAAAAAGTGTTTTTTCTCCACCAATACAAGTGCAAAAGTGGTTTACTGCACCAACACAAGTACGAAAAGTGGTTTTTCAACACTAACACAAGTGCGAAAAGTGGTTTTTCAACACTAACACAAGTGCGAAAAGTGGTTTTTCAACACTATCACAAGTGCAAAAAGTGTTTTTTCCACACTAATACAAGTGCAAAAGTGGTTTCCTGCACCAACACAAGTGCGAAAAGTGGTTTTTCAACACTAACACAAGTGCCAAAAGTGGTTTTTCAACACTATTACAAGTGCAAAAAGTGTTTTTTCCACACTAATACAAGTGCAAAAGTGGTTTCCTGCACCAACACAAGTGTGAAAAGTGGTTTTTCAACACTAACACAAGTGCGAAAAGGGGTTTTTCAACACTATCACAAGTGCAAAAAGTGTTTTTTCCACACTAATACAAGTGCAAAAGTGGTTTCCTGCACCAGCACAAGTGCGAAAAGTGGTTTTTCAACACTAACACAAGTGCGAAAAGTGTTTTTTCCACACGAATACAAGTGCAAAAGTGGTTTCCTGCACCAACACAAGTGCGAAAAGTGGCTTTTCAACACTAACACAAGTGCGAAAAGTGGTTTTTCAACACTATCACAAGTGCAAAAAGTGTTTTTTTCCACACTAATACAAGTGCAAAAGTGGTTTCCTGCACCAACACAAGTGCGAAAAGTGGTTTTTCAACACTAACACAAGTGCGAAAAGTGGTTTTTCAACACTATCACAAGTGCAAAAAGTGTTTTTTCCACACTAATACAAGTGCAAAATTGGTTTCCTGCACCAACACAAGAGCGAAAAGTGGTTTTTCAACACTAACACAAGTGCGAAAAGTGGTTTTTCAACACTATCACAAGTGCAAAAAGTGTTTTTTCCACACTAAAAAAGTGCAAAAGTGGTTTCCTGCACCAACACAAGTGCGAAAAGTGGTTGTTCAACACTAACACAAGTGCGAAAAGTGGTTTTTCAACACTAACACAAGTGCGAAAAGTGGTTTTTCCACACTAATACAAGTGCAAAAGTGGTTTCCTGCACCAACACAAGTGCGAAAAGTGGTTTTTCAACACTAACACAAGTGCGAAAAGTGGTTTTTCAACACTATCACAAGTGCAAAAAGTGTTTTTTCCACACTAATACAAGTGCAAAAGTGGTTTCCTGCACCAACACAAGTGCGAAAAGTGGTTTTTCAACACTAACACAAGTGCGTAAAGTGGTTTTTCAACACTAACACAAGTGCGAAAAGTCGTTTTTCAACACTATCACAAGTGCAAAATGTGTTTTTTCGACACTTATACAAGGGCAAAAGTGGTTTCCTGCACCAACACAAGTGCGAAAAGTGGTTTTTCAACACCAACACAAGTGCGAAAAGTGGTTTTTCAACACTAACACAAGTGCGAAAAGTGGTTTTTCCACACTAATACAAGTGCAAAAGTGGTTTCCTGCACCAACACAAGTGCGAAAAGTGGTTTTTCAACACTAACACAAGTGCGAAAAGTGGTTTTTCAACACTATCACATGTGCAAAAAGTGTTTTTTCCACATTAATACAAGTGCAAAAGTGGTTTCCTGCACCAACACAAGTGCGAAAAGTGGTTTTTCAACACTAACACAAGTGCGAAAAGTGGTTTTTCAACACTAACACAAGTGCGAAAAGGGGGTTTTTCAACACTATCACAAGTGCAAAAAGTGTTTTTTCCACACTAATACAAGTACAAAAGTGTTTTCCTGCACCAACACAAGTGCGAAAAGTGGTTTTTCAACACTAACACAAGTGCGAAAAGTGTTTTTTCCACACTAATACAAGTGCAAAAGTGGTTTCCTGCACCAACACAAGTGCGAAAAGTGGCTTTTCAACACTAACACAAGTGCGAAAAGTGGTTTTTCAACACTATCACAAGTGCAAAAAGTGTTTTTTCCACACTAATACAAGTGCAAAAGTGGTTTCCTGCACCAACACAAGTGCGAAAAGTGGTTTTTCAACACTAACACAAGTGCGAAAAGTGGTTTTTCAACACTATCACAAGTGCAAAAAGTGTTTTTTCCACACTAATACAAGTGCAAAATTGGTTTCCTGCACCAACACAAGTGCGAAAAGTGGTTTTTCAACACTAACACAAGTGCGAAAAGTGGTTTTTCAACACTAACACAAGTGCGAAAAGTGGTTTTTCCACACTAATACAAGTGCAAAAGTGGTTTCCTGCACCAACACAAGTGCGAAAAGTGGTTTTTCAACACTAACACAAGTGCGAAAAGTGGTTTTTCAACACTATCACAAGTGCAAAAAGTGTTTTTTCCACACTAATACAAGTGCAAAAGTGGTTTCCTGCACCAACACAAGTGCGAAAAGTGGTTTTTCAACACTAACACAAGTGCGGAAAGTGGTTTTTCAACACTAACACAAGTGCGAAAAGTCGTTTTTCAACACTACCACAAGTGCAAAAAGTGTTTTTTCTACACTAATACAAGGGCAAAAGTGGTTTCCTGCACCAACACAAGTGCGAAAAGTGGTTTTTCAACACCAACACAAGTGCGAAAAGTGGTTTTTCAACACTAACACAAGTGCGAAAAGTGGTTTTTCCACACTAATACAAGTGCAAAAGTGGTTTCCTGCACCAACACAAGTGCGAAAAGTGGTTTTTCAACACTAACACAAGTGCAAAAAGTGGTTTTTCAACACTATCACAAGTGAAAAAAGTGTTTTTTCCACACTAATACAAGTGCAAAAGTGGTTTCCTGCACCAACACAAGTGCGAAAAGTGGTTTTTTAACACTAACACAAGTGAGAAAAGTGGTTTTTCAACACTAACACAAGTGCGAAAAGTGTTTTTTCCACACTAATACAAGTGCAAAAGTGGTTTCCTGCACCAACACAAGTTCGAAAAGTGGTTTTTCAACACTAACACAAGTGCGAAAAGTGGTTTTTCAACACTATCACAAGTGCAAAAAGTGTTTTTTCCACACTAATACAAGTGCAAAAGTGGTTTCCTGCACCAACACAAGTGCGAAAAGTGGTTTTTCAACACTAACACAAGTGCGAAAAGTGGTTTTTCAACACTAACACAAGTGCGAAAAGTGTTTTTTCCACACTAATACAAGTGCAAAAGTGGTTTCCTGCACCAACACAAGTGCGAAAAGTGGTTTTTCAACACTAACACAAGTGTGAAAAGTGGTTTTTCAACACTAACACAGGTGCGAAAAGTGGTTTTTCAACACTAACACAAGTGCGAAAAGTGGTTTTTCCACACTAATACAAGTGCAAAAGTGGTTTCCTGCACCAACACAAGTGCGAAAAGTGGTTTTTCAACACTAACACAAGTGCGAAAAGTGGTTTTTCAACACTATAACAAGTGCAAAAAGTGTTTTTGCCACACTAATACAAGTGCAAAAGTGGTTTCCTGCACCAACACAAGTGAGAAAAGTGGTTTTTCAACACTAACACAAGTGCGAAAAGTGGTTTTTCAACACTAACACAAGTGCGAAAAGTGGTTTTTCCACACTAATACAAGTGCAAAAGTGGTTTCCTGCACCAACACAAGTGCGAAAAGTGGTTTTTCAACACTAACACAAGTGCGAAAAGTGGTTTCTCAACACTAACACAAGTGCGAAAAGTGTTTTTTCCACACTAATACAAGTGCAAAAGTGGTTTTCTGCACCAACACAAGTGTGAAAAGTGGTTTTTCAACACTAACACAAGTGCGAAAAGTGGTTTTTCAACACTATCGCAAGTGCAAAAAGTGTTTTTTCCACACTAATACAAGTGCAAAAGTGGTTTCCTGCACCAACACAAGTGCGAAAAGTGGTTTTTCAACACTAACACAAGTGCGAAATGTGGTTTTTCAACACTAACACAAGTGCGAAAAGTGGTTTTTCAACACTATCACAAGTGCAAAAAGTGTTTTTTCCACACTAATACAAGTGCAAAAGTGGTTTCCTGCACCAACACAAGTGCGAAAAGTGGTTTTTCAACACTAACACAAGTGTGAAAAGTGGTTTTTCAACACTAACACAAGTGCGAAAAGTGGTTTTTCAACACTATCACAAGTGCAAAAAGTGTTTTTTCTCCACTAATACAAGTGCAAAAGTGGTTTCCTGCACCAACACAAGTACGAAAAGTGGTTTTTCAACACTAACACAAGTGCGAAAAGTGTTTTTTCAACACTAACACAAGTGCGAAAAGTGGTTTTTCAACACTATCACAAGTGCAAAAAGTGTTTTTTCCACACTAATACAAGTGCAAAAGTGGTTTCCTGCACCAACACAAGTGCGAAAAGTGGTTTTTCAACACTAACACAAGTGCCAAAAGTGGTTTTTCAACACTATCACAAGTGCAAAAAGTGTTTTTTCCACACTAATACAAGTGCAAAAGTGGTTTCCTGCACCAACACAAGTGTGAAAAGTGGTTTTTCAACACTAACACAAGTGCGAAAAGGGGTTTTTCAACACTATCACAAGTGCAAAAAGTGTTTTTTCCACACTAATACAAGTGCAAAAGTGGTTTCCTGCACCAACACAAGTGCGAAAAGTGGTTTTTCAACACTAACACAAGTGCGAAAAGTGTTTTTTCCACACGAATACAAGTGCAAAAGTGGTTTCCTGCACCAACACAAGTGCGAAAAGTGGCTTTTCAACACTAACACAAGTGCGAAAAGTGGTTTTTCAACACTAATACAAATGCAAAAAGTGTTTTTTTCCACACTAATACAAGTGCAAAAGTGGTTTCCTGCACCAACACAAGTGCGAAAAGTGGTTTTTCAACACTAACACAAGTGCAAAAAGTGGTTTTTCAACACTATCACAAGTGCAAAAAGTGTTTTTTCCACAATAATACAAGTGCAAAATTGGTTTCCTGCACCAACACAAGTGCGAAAAGTGGTTTTTCAACACTAACACAAGTGCGAAAAGTGGTTTTTCAACACTAACACAAGTGCAAAAAGTGTTTTTTCCACACTAAAAAAGTGCAAAAGTGGTTTCCTGCACCAACACAAGTGCGAAAAGTGGTTTTTCAACACTAACACAAGTGCGAAAAGTGGTTTTTCAACACTAACACAAGTGCGAAAAGTGGTTTTTCAACACTATCACAAGTGCAAAAAGTGTTTTTTCCACACTAATACAAGTGCAAAAGTGGTTTCCTGCACCAACACAAGTGTGAAAAGTGGTTTTTCAACACTAACACAAGTGCGAAAAGGGGTTTTTCAACACTATCACAAGTGCAAAAAGTGTTTTTTCCACACTAATACAAGTGCAAAAGTGGTTTCCTGCACCAGCACAAGTGCGAAAAGTGGTTTTTCAACACTAACACAAGTGCGAAAAGTGTTTTTTCCACACGAATACAAGTGCAAAAGTGGTTTCCTGCACCAACACAAGTGCGAAAAGTGGCTTTTCAACACTAACACAAGTGCGAAAAGTGGTTTTTCAACACTATCACAAGTGCAAAAAGTGTTTTTTCCACACTAATACAAGTGCAAAAGTGGTTTCCTGCACCAACACAAGTGCGAAAAGTGGTTTTTCAACACTAACACAAGTGCGAAAAGTGGTTTTTCAACACTATCACAAGTGCAAAAAGTGTTTTTTCCACACTAATACAAGTGCAAAATTGGTTTCCTGCACCAACACAAGAGCGAAAAGTGGTTTTTCAACACTAACACAAGTGCGAAAAGTGGTTTTTCAACACTATCACAAGTGCAAAAAGTGTTTTTTCCACACTAAAAAAGTGCAAAAGTGGTTTCCTGCACCAACACAAGTGCGAAAAGTGGTTTTTCAACACTAACACAAGTGCGAAAAGTGGTTTTTCAACACTAACACAAGTGCGAAAAGTGGTTTTTCCACACTAATACAAGTGCAAAAGTGGTTTCCTGCACCAACACAAGTGCGAAAAGTGGTTTTTCAACACTAACACAAGTGCGATAAGTGGTTTTTCAACTCTATCACAAGTGCAAAAAGTGTTTTTTCCACACTAATACAAGTGCAAAAGTGGTTTCCTGCACCAACACAAGTGCGAAAAGTGGTTTTTCAACACTAACACAAGTGCGGAAAGTGGTTTTTCAACACTAACACAAGTGCGAAAAGTGGTTTTTCCACACTAATACAAGTGCAAAAGTGGTTTCCTGCACCAACACAAGTGCGAAAAGTGGTTTTTCAACACTAACACAAGTGCGAAAAGTGGTTTTTCAACACTAACACAAGTGCGAAAAGTGTTTTTTCCACACTAATACAAGTGCAAAAGTGGTTTTCTGCACCAACACAAGTGTGAAAAGTGGTTTTTCAACACTAACACAAGTGCGAAAAGTGGTTTTTCAACACTATCGCAAGTGCAAAAAGTGTTTTTTCCACACTAATACAAGTGCAAAAGTGGTTTCCTGCACCAACACAAGTGCGAAATGTGGTTTTTCAACACTAACACAAGTGCGAAATGTGGTTTTTCAACACTAACACAAGTGCGAAAAGTGGTTTTTCAACACTATCACAAGTGCAAAAAGTGTTTTTTCCACACTAATACAAGTGCAAAAGTGGTTGCCTGCACCAACACAAGTGCGAAAAGTGGTTTTTCAACACTAACACAAGTGCGAAAAGTGGTTTTTCAACACTAACACAAGTGCGAAAAGTGGTTTTTCAACACTATCACAAGTGCAAAAAGTGTTTTTTCTCCACTAATACAAGTGCAAAAGTGGTTTACTGCACCAACACAAGTACGAAAAGTGGTTTTTCAACACTAACACAAGTGCGAAAAGTGGTTTTTCAACACTAACACAAGTGCGAAAAGTTGTTTTTCAACACTATCACAAGTGCAGAAAGTGTTTTTTCCACACTAATACAAGTGCAAAAGTGGTTTCCTGCACCAACACAAGTGCGAAAAGTGGTTTTTCAACACTAACACAAGTGCCAAAAGTGGTTTTTCAACACTACTACAAGTGCAAAAAGTGTTTTTTCCACACTAATACAAGTGCAAAAGTGGTTTCCTGCACCAACACAAGTGTGAAAAGTGGTTTTTCAACACTAACACAAGTGCGAAAAGGGGTTTTTCAACACTATCACAAGTGCAAAAAGTGTTTTTTCCACACTAATACAAGTGCAAAAGTGGTTTCCTGCACCAGCACAAGTGCGAAAAGTGGTTTTTCAACACTAACACAAGTGCGAAAAGTGTTTTTTCCACACGAATACAAGTGCAAAAGTGGTTTCCTGCACCAACACAAGTGCGAAAAGTGGCTTTTCAACACTAACACAAGTACAAAAAGTTTTTTTTCCATACTAATACAAGTGCAAAAGTGGTTTCCTGCACCAACACAAGTGCGAAAAGTGGTTTTTCAACACTAACACAAGTGCGAAAAGTGGTTTTTCAACACTATCACAAGTGCAAAAAGTGTTTTTTCCACACTAATACAAGTGCAAAATTGGTTTCCTGCACCAACACAAGAGCGAAAAGTGGTTTTTCAACACTAACACAAGTGCGAAAAGTGGTTTTTCAACACTATCACAAGTGCAAAAAGTGTTTTTTCCACACTAAAAAAGTGCAAAAGTGGTTTCCTGCACCAACACAAGTGCGAAAAGTGGTTTTTCAACACTAACACAAGTGCGAAAAGTGGTTTTTCAACACTAACACAAGTGCGAAAAGTGGTTTTTCCACACTAATACAAGTGCAAAAGTGGTTTCCTGCACCAACACAAGTGCGAAAAGTGGTTTTTCAACACTAACACAAGTGCGAAAAGTGGTTTTTCAACACTATCACAAGTGCAAAAAGTGTTTTTTCCACACTAATACAAGTGCAAAAGTGGTTTCCTGCACCAACACAAGTGCGAAAAGTGGTTTTTCAACACTAACACAAGTGCGGAAAGTGGTTTTTCAACACTAACACAAGTGCGAAAAGTCGTTTTTCAACACTATCACAAGTGCAAAATGTGTTTTTTCTACACTAATACAAGGGCAAAAGTGGTTTCCTGCACCAACACAAGTGCGAAAAGTGGTTTTTCAACACCAACACAAGTGCGAAAAGTGGTTTTTCAACACTAACACAAGTGCGAAAAGTGGTTTTTCCACACTAATACAAGTGCAAAAGTGGTTTCCTGCACCAACACAAGTGCGAAAAGTGGTTTTTCAACACTAACACAAGTGCGAAAAGTGGTTTTTCAACACTATCACATGTGCAAAAAGTGTTTTTTCCACACTAATACAAGTGCAAAAGTGGTTTCCTGCACCAACACAAGTGCGAAAAGTGGTTTTTCAACACTAACACAAGTGCGAAAAGTAGTTTTTCAACACTAACACAAGTGCGAAAAGGGGTTTTTTCAACACTATCACAAGTGCAAAAAGTGTTTTTTCCACACTAATACAAGTACAAAAGTGTTTTCCTGCACCAACACAAGTGCGAAAAGTGGTTTTTCAACACTAACACAAGTGCGAAAAGTGTTTTTTCCACACTAAAAAAGTGCAAAAGTGGTTTCCTGCACCAACACAAGTGCGAAAAGTGGTTTTTCAACACTAACACAAGTGCGAAAAGTGGTTTTTCAACACTAACACAAGTGCGAAAAGTGGTTTTTCCACACTAATACAAGTGCAAAAGTGGTTTCCTGCACCAACACAAGTGCGAAAAGTGGTTTTTCAACACTAACACAAGTGCGAAAAGTGGTTTTTCAACACTATCACAAGTGCAAAAAGTGTTTTTTCCACACTAATACAAGTGCAAAAGTGGTTTCCTGCACCAACACAAGTGCGAAAAGTGGTTTTTCAACACTAACACAAGTGCGTAAAGTGGTTTTTCAACACTAACACAAGTGCGAAAAGTCGTTTTTCAACACTATCACAAGTGCAAAATGTGTTTTTTCGACACTTATACAAGGGCAAAAGTGGTTTCCTGCACCAACACAAGTGCGAAAAGTGGTTTTTCAACACCAACACAAGTGCGAAAAGTGGTTTTTCAACACTAACACAAGTGCGAAAAGTGGTTTTTCCACACTAATACAAGTGCAAAAGTGGTTTCCTGCACCAACACAAGTGCGAAAAGTGGTTTTTCAACACTAACACAAGTGCGAAAAGTGGTTTTTCAACACTATCACATGTGCAAAAAGTGTTTTTTCCACACTAATACAAGTGCAAA
The DNA here is from genome assembly GCF_964187855.1 of Myxine glutinosa. Classification (NCBI taxonomy): domain Eukaryota; kingdom Metazoa; phylum Chordata; class Myxini; order Myxiniformes; family Myxinidae; genus Myxine; species Myxine glutinosa. The sequence goes on from NW_027618712.1 coordinate 48,382, forward strand.
AGTGGTTTCCTGCACCAACACAAGTGCGAAAAGTGGTTTTTCAACACTAACACAAGTGCGAAAAGTGGTTTTTCAACACTAACACAAGTGCGAAAAGGGGGTTTTTCAACACTATCACAAGTGCAAAAAGTGTTTTTTCCACACTAATACAAGTACAAAAGTGTTTTCCTGCACCAACACAAGTGCGAAAAGTGGTTTTTCAACACTAACACAAGTGCGAAAAGTGTTTTTTCCACACTAATACAAGTGCAAAAGTGGTTTCCTGCACCAACACAAGTGTGAAAAGTGGCTTTTCAACACTAACACAAGTGCGAAAAGTGGTTTTTCAACACTATCACAAGTGCAAAAAGTGTTTTTTCCACACTAATACAAGTGCAAAAGTGGTTTCCTGCACCAACACAAGTGCGAAAAGTGGTTTTTCAACACTAACACAAGTGCGAAAAGTGGTTTTTCAACACTATCACAAGTGCAAAAAGTGTTTTTTCCACACTAATACAAGTGCAAAATTGGTTTCCTGCACCAACACAAGTGCGAAAAGTGGTTTTTCAACACTAACACAAGTGCGAAAAGTGGTTTTTCAACACTAACACAAGTGCGAAAAGTGGTTTTTCCACACTAATACAAGTGCAAAAGTGGTTTCCTGCACCAACACAAGTGCGAAAAGTGGTTTTTCAACACTAACACAAGTGCGAAAAGTGGTTTTTCAACACTATCACAAGTGCAAAAAGTGTTTTTTCCACACTAATACAAGTGCAAAAGTGGTTTCCTGCACCAACACAAGTGCGAAAAGTGGTTTTTCAACACTAACACAAGTGCGGAAAGTGGTTTTTCAACACTAACACAAGTGCGAAAAGTCGTTTTTCAACACTACCACAAGTGCAAAAAGTGTTTTTTCTACACTAATACAAGGGCAAAAGTGGTTTCCTGCACCAACACAAGTGCGAAAAGTGGTTTTTCAACACCAACACAAGTGCGAAAAGTGGTTTTTCAACACTAACACAAGTGCGAAAAGTGGTTTTTCCACACTAATACAAGTGCAAAAGTGGTTTCCTGCACCAACACAAGTGCGAAAAGTGGTTTTTCAACACTAACACAAGTGCAAAAAGTGGTTTTTCAACACTATCACAAGTGAAAAAAGTGTTTTTTCCACACTAATACAAGTGCAAAAGTGGTTTCCTGCACCAACACAAGTGCGAAAAGTGGTTTTTTAACACTAACACAAGTGAGAAAAGTGGTTTTTCAACACTAACACAAGTGCGAAAAGTGTTTTTTCCACACTAATACAAGTGCAAAAGTGGTTTCCTGCACCAACACAAGTTCGAAAAGTGGTTTTTCAACACTAACACAAGTGCGAAAAGTGGTTTTTCAACACTATCACAAGTGCAAAAAGTGTTTTTTCCACACTAATACAAGTGCAAAAGTGGTTTCCTGCACCAACACAAGTGCGAAAAGTGGTTTTTCAACACTAACACAAGTGCGAAAAGTGGTTTTTCAACACTAACACAAGTGCGAAAAGTGTTTTTTCCACACTAATACAAGTGCAAAAGTGGTTTCCTGCACCAACACAAGTGCGAAAAGTGGTTTTTCAACACTAACACAAGTGTGAAAAGTGGTTTTTCAACACTAACACAGGTGCGAAAAGTGGTTTTTCAACACTAACACAAGTGCGAAAAGTGGTTTTTCCACACTAATACAAGTGCAAAAGTGGTTTCCTGCACCAACACAAGTGCGAAAAGTGGTTTTTCAACACTAACACAAGTGCGAAAAGTGGTTTTTCAACACTATAACAAGTGCAAAAAGTGTTTTTGCCACACTAATACAAGTGCAAAAGTGGTTTCCTGCACCAACACAAGTGAGAAAAGTGGTTTTTCAACACTAACACAAGTGCGAAAAGTGGTTTTTCAACACTAACACAAGTGCGAAAAGTGGTTTTTCCACACTAATACAAGTGCAAAAGTGGTTTCCTGCACCAACACAAGTGCGAAAAGTGGTTTTTCAACACTAACACAAGTGCGAAAAGTGGTTTCTCAACACTAACACAAGTGCGAAAAGTGTTTTTTCCACACTAATACAAGTGCAAAAGTGGTTTTCTGCACCAACACAAGTGTGAAAAGTGGTTTTTCAACACTAACACAAGTGCGAAAAGTGGTTTTTCAACACTATCGCAAGTGCAAAAAGTGTTTTTTCCACACTAATACAAGTGCAAAAGTGGTTTCCTGCACCAACACAAGTGCGAAAAGTGGTTTTTCAACACTAACACAAGTGCGAAATGTGGTTTTTCAACACTAACACAAGTGCGAAAAGTCGTTTTTCAACACTACCACAAGTGCAAAAAGTGTTTTTTCTACACTAATACAAGGGCAAAAGTGGTTTCCTGCACCAACACAAGTGCGAAAAGTGGTTTTTCAACACCAACACAAGTGCGAAAAGTGGTTTTTCAACACTAACACAAGTGCGAAAAGTGGTTTTTCCACACTAATACAAGTGCAAAAGTGGTTTCCTGCACCAACACAAGTGCGAAAAGTGGTTTTTCAACACTAACACAAGTGCAAAAAGTGGTTTTTCAACACTATCACAAGTGAAAAAAGTGTTTTTTCCACACTAATACAAGTGCAAAAGTGGTTTCCTGCACCAACACAAGTGCGAAAAGTGGTTTTTTAACACTAACACAAGTGAGAAAAGTGGTTTTTCAACACTAACACAAGTGCGAAAAGTGTTTTTTCCACACTAATACAAGTGCAAAAGTGGTTTCCTGCACCAACACAAGTTCGAAAAGTGGTTTTTCAACACTAACACAAGTGCGAAAAGTGGTTTTTCAACACTATCACAAGTGCAAAAAGTGTTTTTTCCACACTAATACAAGTGCAAAAGTGGTTTCCTGCACCAACACAAGTGCGAAAAGTGGTTTTTCAACACTAACACAAGTGCGAAAAGTGGTTTTTCAACACTAACACAAGTGCGAAAAGTGTTTTTTCCACACTAATACAAGTGCAAAAGTGGTTTCCTGCACCAACACAAGTGCGAAAAGTGGTTTTTCAACACTAACACAAGTGTGAAAAGTGGTTTTTCAACACTAACACAGGTGCGAAAAGTGGTTTTTCAACACTAACACAAGTGCGAAAAGTGGTTTTTCCACACTAATACAAGTGCAAAAGTGGTTTCCTGCACCAACACAAGTGCGAAAAGTGGTTTTTCAACACTAACACAAGTGCGAAAAGTGGTTTTTCAACACTATAACAAGTGCAAAAAGTGTTTTTGCCACACTAATACAAGTGCAAAAGTGGTTTCCTGCACCAACACAAGTGAGAAAAGTGGTTTTTCAACACTAACACAAGTGCGAAAAGTGGTTTTTCAACACTAACACAAGTGCGAAAAGTGGTTTTTCCACACTAATACAAGTGCAAAAGTGGTTTCCTGCACCAACACAAGTGCGAAAAGTGGTTTTTCAACACTAACACAAGTGCGAAAAGTGGTTTCTCAACACTAACACAAGTGCGAAAAGTGTTTTTTCCACACTAATACAAGTGCAAAAGTGGTTTTCTGCACCAACACAAGTGTGAAAAGTGGTTTTTCAACACTAACACAAGTGCGAAAAGTGGTTTTTCAACACTATCGCAAGTGCAAAAAGTGTTTTTTCCACACTAATACAAGTGCAAAAGTGGTTTCCTGCACCAACACAAGTGCGAAAAGTGGTTTTTCAACACTAACACAAGTGCGAAATGTGGTTTTTCAACACTAACACAAGTGCGAAAAGTGGTTTTTCAACACTATCACAAGTGCAAAAAGTGTTTTTTCCACACTAATACAAGTGCAAAAGTGGTTTCCTGCACCAACACAAGTGCGAAAAGTGGTTTTTCAACACTAACACAAGTGTGAAAAGTGGTTTTTCAACACTAACACAAGTGCGAAAAGTGGTTTTTCAACACTATCACAAGTGCAAAAAGTGTTTTTTCTCCACTAATACAAGTGCAAAAGTGGTTTCCTGCACCAACACAAGTACGAAAAGTGGTTTTTCAACACTAACACAAGTGCGAAAAGTGTTTTTTCAACACTAACACAAGTGCGAAAAGTGGTTTTTCAACACTATCACAAGTGCAAAAAGTGTTTTTTCCACACTAATACAAGTGCAAAAGTGGTTTCCTGCACCAACACAAGTGCGAAAAGTGGTTTTTCAACACTAACACAAGTGCCAAAAGTGGTTTTTCAACACTATCACAAGTGCAAAAAGTGTTTTTTCCACACTAATACAAGTGCAAAAGTGGTTTCCTGCACCAACACAAGTGTGAAAAGTGGTTTTTCAACACTAACACAAGTGCGAAAAGGGGTTTTTCAACACTATCACAAGTGCAAAAAGTGTTTTTTCCACACTAATACAAGTGCAAAAGTGGTTTCCTGCACCAACACAAGTGCGAAAAGTGGTTTTTCAACACTAACACAAGTGCGAAAAGTGTTTTTTCCACACGAATACAAGTGCAAAAGTGGTTTCCTGCACCAACGCAAGTGCGAAAAGTGGCTTTTCAACACTAACACAAGTGCGAAAAGTGGTTTTTCAACACTAATACAAATGCAAAAAGTGTTTTTTCCACACTAATACAAGTGCAAAAGTGGTTTCCTGCACCAACACAAGTGCGAAAAGTGGTTTTTCAACACTAACACAAGTGCAAAAAGTGGTTTTTCAACACTATCACAAATGCAAAAAGTGTTTTTTCCACAATAATACAAGTGCAAAATTGGTTTCCTGCACCAACACAAGTGCGAAAAGTGGTTTTTCAACACTAACACAAGTGCGAAAAGTGGTTTTTCAACACTAACACAAGTGCAAAAAGTGTTTTTTCCACACTAAAAAAGTGCAAAAGTGGTTTCCTGCACCAACACAAGTGCGAAAAGTGGTTTTTCAACACTAACACAAGTGCGAAAAGTGGTTTTTCAACACTAACACAAGTGCGAAAAGTGGTTTTTCAACACTATCACAAGTGCAAAAAGTGTTTTTTCCACACTTATACAAGTGCAAAAGTGGTTTCCTGCACCAACACAAGTGTGAAAAGTGGTTTTTCAACACTAACACAAGTGCGAAAAGGGGTTTTTCAACACTATCACAAGTGCAAAAAGTGTTTTTTCCACACTAATACAAGTGCAAAAGTGGTTTCCTGCACCAGCACAAGTGCGAAAAGTGGTTTTTCAACACTAACACAAGTGCGAAAAGTGTTTTTTCCACACGAATACAAGTGCAAAAGTGGTTTCCTGCACCAACACAAGTGCGAAAAGTGGCTTTTCAACACTAACACAAGTGCGAAAAGTGGTTTTTCAACACTATCACAAGTGCAAAAAGTGTTTTTTCCACACTAATACAAGTGCAAAAGTGGTTTCCTGCACCAACACAAGTGCGAAAAGTGGTTTTTCAACACTAACACAAGTGCGAAAAGTGGTTTTTCAACACTATCACAAGTGCAAAAAGTGTTTTTTCCACACTAATACAAGTGCAAAATTGGTTTCCTGCACCAACACAAGAGCGAAAAGTGGTTTTTCAACACTAACACAAGTGCGAAAAGTGGTTTTTCAACACTATCACAAGTGCAAAAAGTGTTTTTTCCACACTAAAAAAGTGCAAAAGTGGTTTCCTGCACCAACACAAGTGCGAAAAGTGGTTTTTCAACACTAACACAAGTGCAAAAAGTGGTTTTTCAACACTAACACAAGTGCGAAAAGTGGTTTTTCCACACTAATACAAGTGCAAAAGTGGTTTCCTGCACCAACACAAGTGCGAAAAGTGGTTTTTCAACACTAACACAAGTGCGAAAAGTGGTTTTTCAACTCTATCACAAGTGCAAAAAGTGTTTTTTCCACACTAATACAAGTGCAAAAGTGGTTTCCTGCACCAACACAAGTGCGAAAAGTGGTTTTTCAACACTAACACAAGTGCGGAAAGTGGTTTTTCAACACTAACACAAGTGCGAAAAGTGGTTTTTCCACACTAATACAAGTGCAAAAGTGGTTTCCTGCACCAACACAAGTGCGAAAAGTGGTTTTTCAACACTAACACAAGTGCGAAAAGTGGTTTTTCAACACTAACACAAGTGCGAAAAGTGTTTTTTCCACACTAATACAAGTGCAAAAGTGGTTTTCTGCACCAACACAAGTGTGAAAAGTGGTTTTTCAACACTAACACAAGTGCGAAAAGTGGTTTTTCAACACTATCGCAAGTGCAAAAAGTGTTTTTTCCACACTAATACAAGTGCAAAAGTGGTTTCCTGCACCAACACAAGTGCGAAATGTGGTTTTTCAACACTAACACAAGTGCGAAATGTGGTTTTTCAACACTAACACAAGTGCGAAAAGTGGTTTTTCAACACTATCACAAGTGCAAAAAGTGTTTTTTCCACACTAATACAAGTGCAAAAGTGGTTGCCTGCACCAACACAAGTGCGAAAAGTGGTTTTTCAACACTAACACAAGTGCGAAAAGTGGTTTTTCAACACTAACACAAGTGCGAAAAGTGGTTTTTCAACACTATCACAAGTGCAAAAAGTGTTTTTTCTCCACTAATACAAGTGCAAAAGTGGTTTACTGCACCAACACAAGTACGAAAAGTGGTTTTTCAACACTAACACAAGTGCGAAAAGTGGTTTTTCAACACTAACACAAGTGCGAAAAGGGGTTTTTCAACACTATCACAAGTGCAAAAAGTGTTTTTTCCACACTAATACAAGTGCAAAAGTGGTTTCCTGCACCAGCACAAGTGCGAAAAGTGGTTTTTCAACACTAACACAAGTGCGAAAAGTGTTTTTTCCACACGAATACAAGTGCAAAAGTGGTTTCCTGCACCAACACAAGTGCGAAAAGTGGCTTTTCAACACTAACACAAGTGCAAAAAGTTTTTTTTCCATACTAATACAAGTGCAAAAGTGGTTTCCTGCACCAACACAAGTGCGAAAAGTGGTTTTTCAACACTAACACAAGTGCGAAAAGTGGTTTTTCAACACTATCACAAGTGCAAAAAGTGTTTTTTCCACACTAATACAAGTGCAAAATTGGTTTCCTGCACCAACACAAGAGCGAAAAGTGGTTTTTCAACACTAACACAAGTGCGAAAAGTGGTTTTTCAACACTATCACAAGTGCAAAAAGTGTTTTTTCCACACTAAAAAAGTGCAAAAGTGGTTTCCTGCACCAACACAAGTGCGAAAAGTGGTTTTTCAACACTAACACAAGTGCGAAAAGTGGTTTTTCAACACTAACACAAGTGCGAAAAGTGGTTTTTCCACCCTAATACAAGTGCAAAAGTGGTTTCCTGCACCAACACAAGTGTGAAAAGTGGTTTTTCAACACTAACACAAGTGCGAAAAGTGGTTTTTCAACACTATCACAAGTGCAAAAAGTGTTTTTTCCACACTAATACAAGTGCAAAAGTGGTTTCCTGCACCAACACAAGTGCGAAAAGTGGTTTTTCAACACTAACACAAGTGCGGAAAGTGGTTTTTCAACACTAACACAAGTGCGAAAAGTCGTTTTTCAACACTATCACAAGTGCAAAATGTGTTTTTTCTACACTAATACAAGGGCAAAAGTGGTTTCCTGCACCAACACAAGTGCGAAAAGTGGTTTTTCAACACCAACACAAGTGCGAAAAGTGGTTTTTCAACACTAACAGAAGTGCGAAAAGTGGTTTTTCCACACTAATACAAGTGCAAAAGTGGTTTCCTGCACCAACACAAGTGCGAAAAGTGGTTTTTCAACACTAACACAAGTGCGAAAAGTGGTTTTTCAACACTATCACATGTGCAAAAAGTGTTTTTTCCACACTAATACAAGTGCAAAAGTGGTTTCCTGCACCAACACAAGTGCGAAAAGTGGTTTTTCAACACTAACACAAGTGCGAAAAGTGGTTTTTCAACACTAACACAAGTGCGAAAAGGGGTTTTTTCAACACTATCACAAGTGCAAAAAGTGTTTTTTCCACACTAATACCAGTACAAAAGTGTTTTCCTGCACCAACACAAGTGCGAAAAGTGGTTTTTCAACACTAACACAAGTGCGAAAAGTGTTTTTTCCACACTAATACAAGTGCAAAAGTGGTTTCCTGCACCAATACAAGTGCGAAAAGTGGCTTTTCAACACTAACACAAGTGCGAAAAGTGGTTTTTCAACACTATCACAAGTGCAAAAAGTGTTTTTTCCACACTAATACAAGTGCAAAAGTGGTTTCCTGCACCAACACAAGTGCGAAAAGTGGTTTTTCAACACTAACACAAGTGCGAAAAGTGGTTTTTCAACACTATCACAAGTGCAAAAAGTGGTTTTTCAACACTAACACAAGTGCGAAAAGTGGTTTTTCCACACTAATACAAGTGCGAAAAGTGGTTTTTCAACACTAACACAAGTGCGAAAAGTGGTTTTTCAACACTAACACAAGTGCGAAAAGTGGTTTTTCCACACTAATACAAGTGCAAAAGTGGTTTCCTGCACCAACACAAGTGTGAAAAGTGGTTTTTGAACACTAACACCAGTGCGAAAAGTGGTTTTTCAACACTATCACAAGTGCAAAAAGTGTTTTTTCCACACTAATACAAGTGCAAAAGTGGTTTCCTGCACCAACACAAGTGCGAAAAGTGGTTTTTCAACACTAACACAAGTGCGGAAAGTGGTTTTTCAACACTAACACAAGTGCGAAAAGTCGTTTTTCAACACTACCACAAGTGCAAAAAGTGTTTTTTCTACACTAATACAAGGGCAAAAGTGGTTTCCTGCACCAACACAAGTGCGAAAAGTGGTTTTTCAACACCAACACAAGTGCGAAAAGTGGTTTTTCAACACAAACACAAGTGCGAAAAGTGGTTTTTCCACACTAATACAAGTGCAAAAGTGGTTTCCTGCACCAACACAAGTGCGAAAAGTGGTTTTTCAACACTAACACAAGTGCAAAAAGTGGTTTTTCAACACTATCACAAGTGAAAAAAGTGTTTTTTCCACACTAATACAAGTGCAAAAGTGGTTTCCTGCACCAACACAAGTGCGAAAAGTGGTTTTTCAACACTAACACAAGTGCGGAAAGTGGTTTTTCAACACTAACACAAGTGCGAAAAGTGGTTTTTCCACACTAATACAAGTGCAAAAGTGGTTTCCTGCACCAACACAAGTGCGAAAAGTGGTTTTTCAACACTAACACAAGTGCGAAAAGTGGTTTTTCAACACTAACACAAGTGCGAAAAGTGTTTTTTCCACACTAATACAAGTGCAAAAGTGGTTTTCTGCACCAACACAAGTGTGAAAAGTGGTTTTTCAACACTAACACAAGTGCGAAAAGTGGTTTTTCAACACTATCGCAAGTGCAAAAAGTGTTTTTTCCACACTAATACAAGTGCAAAAGTGGTTTCCTGCACCAACACAAGTGCGAAAAGTGGTTTTTCAACACTAACACAAGTGCGAAATGTGGTTTTTCAACACTAACACAAGTGCAAAAAGTGGTTTTTCAACACTATCACAAGTGCAAAAAGTGTTTTTTCCACACTAATACAAGTGCAAAAGTGGTTGCCTGCACCAACACAAGTGCGAAAAGTGGTTTTTCAACACTAACACAAGTGCGAAAAGTGGTTTTTCAACACTAACACAAGTGCGAAAAGTGGTTTTTCAACACTATCACAAGTGCAAAAAGTGTTTTTTCTCCACTAATACAAGTGCAAAAGTGGTTTACTGCACCAACACAAGTACGAAAAGTGGTTTTTCAACACTAACACAAGTGCGAAAAGTGGTTTTTCAACACTAACACAAGTGCGAAAAGTGGTTTTTCAACACTATCACAAGTGCAGAAAGTGTTTTTTCCACACTAATACAAGTGCAAAAGTGGTTTCCTGCACCAACACAAGTGCGAAAAGTGGTTTTTCAACACTAACACGAGTGCCAAAAGTGGTTTTTCAACACTATTACAAGTGCAAAAAGTGTTTTTTCCACACTAATACAAGTGCAAAAGTGGTTTCCTGCACCAACACAAGTGTGAAAAGTGGTTTTTCAACACTAACACAAGTGCGAAAAGGGGTTTTTCAACACTATCACAAGTGCAAAAAGTGTTTTTTCCACACTAATACAAGTGCAAAAGTGGTTTCCTGCACCAGCACAAGTGCGAAAAGTGGTTTTTCAACACTAACACAAGTGCGAAAAGTGTTTTTTCCACACGAATACAAGTGCAAAAGTGGTTTCCTGCACCAACACAAGTGCGAAAAGTGGCTTTTCAACACTAACACAAGTGCGAAAAGTGGTTTTTCAACACTATCACAAGTGCAAAAAGTGTTTTTTCCACACTAATACAAGTGCAAAAGTGGTTTCCTGCACCAACACAAGTGCGAAAAGTGGTTTTTCAACACTAACACAAGTGCGAAAAGTGGTTTTTCAACACTATCACAAGTGCAAAAAGTGTTTTTTCCACACTAATACAAGTGCAAAATTGGTTTCCTGCACCAACACAAGAGCGAAAAGTGGTTTTTCAACACTAACACGAGTGCGAAAAGTGGTTTTTCAACACTATCACAAGTGAAAAAAGTGTTTTTTCCACACTAAAAAAGTGCAAAAGTGGTTTCCTGCACCAACACAAGTGCGAAAAGTGGTTTTTCAACACTAACACAAGTGCGAAAAGTGGTTTTTCAACACTAACACAAGTGCGAAAAGTGGTTTTTCCACACTAATACAAGTGCAAAAGTGGTTTCCTGCACCAACACAAGTGCGAAAAGTGGTTTTTCAACACTAACACAAGTGCGAAAAGTGGTTTTTCAACACTATCACAAGTGCAAAAAGTGTTTTTTCCACACTAATACAAGTGCAAAAGTGGTTTCCTGCACCAACACAAGTGCGAAAAGTGGTTTTTCAACACTAACACAAGTGCGGAAAGTGGTTTTTCAACACTAACACAAGTGCGAAAAGTCGTTTTTCAACACTATCACAAGTGCAAAATGTGTTTTTTCTACACTAATACAAGGGCAAAAGTGGTTTCCTGCACCAACACAAGTGCGAAAAGTGGTTTTTCAACACCAACACAAGTGCGAAAAGTGGTTTTTCAACACTAACACAAGTGCGAAAAGTGGTTTTTCCACACTAATACAAGTGCAAAAGTGGTTTCCTGCACCAACACAAGTGCGAAAAGTGGTTTTTCAACACTAACACAAGTGCGAAAAGTGGTTTTTCAACACTATCAAATGTGCAAAAAGTGTTTTTTCCACACTAATACAAGTGCAAAAGTGGTTTCCTGCACCAACACAAGTGCGAAAAGTGGTTTTTCAACACTAACACAAGTGCGAAAAGTGGTTTTTCAACACTAACACAAGTGCGAAAAGGGGGTTTTTCAACACTATCACAAGTGCAAAAAGTGTTTTTTCCACACTAATACAAGTACAAAAGTGTTTTCCTGCACCAACACAAGTGCGAAAAGTGGTTTTTCAACACTAACACAAGTGCGAAAAGTGTTTTTTCCACACTAATACAAGTGCAAAAGTGGTTTCCTGCACCAACACAAGTGCAAAAAGTGGCTTTTCAACACTAACACAAGTGCGAAAAGTGGTTTTTCAACACTATCACAAGTGCAAAAAGTGTTTTTTCCACACTAATACAAGTGCAAAAGTGGTTTCCTGCACCAACACAAGTGCGAAAAGTGGTTTTTCAACACTAACACAAGTGCGAAAAGTGGTTTTTCAACACTATCACAAGTGCAAAAAGTGTTTTTTCCACACTAATACAAGTGCAAAATTGGTTTCCTGCACCAACACAAGTGCGAAAAGTGGTTTTTCAACACTAACACAAGTGCGGAAAGTGGTTTTTCAACACTATCACAAGTGCGAAAAGTGGTTTTTCCACACTAATACAAGTGCAAAAGTGGTTTCCTGCACCAACACAAGTGCGAAAAGTGGTTTTTCAACACTAACACAAGTGCGAAAAGTGGTTTTTCAACACTATCACAAGTGCAAAAAGTGTTTTTTCCACACTAATACAAGTGCAAAAGTGGTTTCCTGCACCAACACAAGTGCGAAAAGTGGTTTTTCAACACTAACACAAGTGCGGAAAGTGGTTTTTCAACACTAACATAAGTGCGAAAAGTCGTTTTTCAACACTACCACAAGTGCAAAAAGTGTTTTTTCTACACTAATACAAGGGCAAAAGTGGTTTCCTGCACCAACACAAGTGCGAAAAGTGGTTTTTCAACACTAACACAAGTGCGGAAAGTGGTTTTTCAACACTATCACAAGTGCAAAATTGGTTTCCTGCACCAACACAAGTGCGAAAAGTGGTTTTTCAACACTAACACAAGTGCGGAAAGTGGTTTTTCAACACTATCACAAGTGCGAAAAGTGGTTTTTCCACACTAATACAAGTGCAAAAGTGGTTTCCTGCACCAACACAAGTGCGAAAAGTGGTTTTTCAACACTAACACAAGTGCGAAAAGTGGTTTTTCAACACTATCACAAGTGCAAAAAGTGTTTTTTCCACACTAATACAAGTGCAAAAGTGGTTTCCTGCACCAACACAAGTGCGAAAAGTGGTTTTTCAACACTAACACAAGTGCGGAAAGTGGTTTTTCAACACTAACACAAGTGCGAAAAGTCGTTTTTCAACACTACCACAAGTGCAAAAAGTGTTTTTTCTACACTAATACAAGGGCAAAAGTGGTTTCCTGCACCAACACAAGTGTGAAAAGTGGTTTTTCAACACCAACACAAGTGCGAAAAGTGGTTTTTCAACACTAACACAAGTGCGAAAAGTGGTTTTTCCACACTAATACAAGTGCAAAAGTGGTTTCCTGCACCAACACAAGTGCGAAAAGTGGTTTTTCAACACTAACACAAGTGCAAAAAGTCGTTTTTCAACACTATCACAAGTGAAAAAAGTGTTTTTTCCACACTAATACAAGTGCAAAAGTGGTTTCCTGCACCAACACAAGTGCGAAAAGTGGTTTTTTAACACTAACACAAGTGAGAAAAGTGGTTTTTCAACACTAACACAAGTGCGAAAAGTGTTTTTTCCACACTAATACAAGTGCAAAAGTGGTTTCCTGCACCAACACAAGTGCGAAAAGTGGTTTTTCAACACTAACACAAGTGCGAAAAGTGGTTTTTCAACACTAACACAAGTGCAAAAAGTGTTTTTTCCACACTAATACAAGTGCAAAAGTGGTTTCCTGCACCAACACAAGTGCGAAAAGTGGTTTTTCAACACTAACACAAGTGCGAAAAGTGGTTTTTCAACACTAACACAAGTGCGAAAAGTGTTTTTTCCACACTAATACAAGTGCAAAAGTGGTTTCCTGCACCAACACAAGTGCGAAAAGTGGTTTTTCAACACTAACACAAGTGTGAAAAGTGGTTTTTCAACACTAACACAGGTGCGAAAAGTGGTTTTTCAACACTAACACAAGTGCGAAAAGTGGTTTTTCCACACTAATACAAGTGCAAAAGTGGTTTCCTGCACCAACACAAGTGCGAAAAGTGGTTTTTCAACACTAACACAAGTGCGAAAAGTGGTTTTTCAACACTATAACAAGTGCAAAAAGTGTTTTTGCCACACTAATACAAGTGCAAAAGTGGTTTCCTGCACCAACACAAGTGAGAAAAGTGGTTTTTCAACACTAACACAAGTGCGAAAAGTGGTTTTTCAACACTAACACAAGTGCGAAAAGTGGTTTTTCCACACTAATACAAGTGCAAAAGTGGTTTCCTGCACCAACACAAGTGCGAAAAGTGGTTTTTCAACACTAACACAAGTGCGAAAAGTGGTTTTTCAACACTAACACAAGTGCGAAAAGTGTTTTTTCCACACTAATACAAGTGCAAAAGTGGTTTTCTGCACCAACACAAGTGTGAAAAGTGGTTTTTCAACACTAACACAAGTGCGAAAAGTGGTTTTTCAACACTATCGCAAGTGCAAAAAGTGTTTTTTCCACACTAATACAAGTGCAAAAGTGGTTTCCTGCACCAACACAAGTGTGAAAAGTGGTTTTTCAACACTAACACAAGTGCGAAAAGTGGTTTTTCAACACTAACACAAGTGCGAAAAGGGGTTTTTTCAACACTATCACAGGTGCAAAAAGTGTTTTTTCCACACTAATACCAGTACAAAAGTGTTTTCCTGCACCAACACAAGTGCGAAAAGTGGTTTTTCAACACTAACACAAGTGCGAAAAGTGTTTTTTCCACACTAATACAAGTGCAAAAGTGGTTTCCTGCACCAATACAAGTGCGAAAAGTGGCTTTTCAACACTAACACAAGTGCGAAAAGTGGTTTTTCAACACTATCACAAGTGCAAAAAGTGTTTTTTCCACACTAATACAAGTGCAAAAGTGGTTTCCTGCACCAACACAAGTGCGAAAAGTGGTTTTTCAACACTAACACAAGTGCGAAAAGTGGTTTTTCAACACTATCACAAGTGCAAAAAGTGGTTTTTCAACACTAACACAAGTGCGAAAAGTGGTTTTTCCACACTAATACAAGTGCGAAAAGTGGTTTTTCAACACTAACACAAGTGCGAAAAGTGGTTTTTCAACACTAACACAAGTGCGAAAAGTGGTTTTTCCACACTAATACAAGTGCAAAAGTGGTTTCCTGCACCAACACAAGTGTGAAAAGTGGTTTTTGAACACTAACACCAGTGCGAAAAGTGGTTTTTCAACACTATCACAAGTGCAAAAAGTGTTTTTTCCACACTAATACAAGTGCAAAAGTGGTTTCCTGCACCAACACAAGTGCGAAAAGTGGTTTTTCAACACTAACACAAGTGCGGAAAGTGGTTTTTCAACACTAACACAAGTGCGAAAAGTCGTTTTTCAACACTACCACAAGTGCAAAAAGTGTTTTTTCTACACTAATACAAGGGCAAAAGTGGTTTCCTGCACCAACACAAGTGCGAAAAGTGGTTTTTCAACACCAACACAAGTGCGAAAAGTGGTTTTTCAACACAAACACAAGTGCGAAAAGTGGTTTTTCCACACTAATACAAGTGCAAAAGTGGTTTCCTGCACCAACACAAGTGCGAAAAGTGGTTTTTCAACACTAACACAAGTGCAAAAAGTGGTTTTTCAACACTATCACAAGTGAAAAAAGTGTTTTTTCCACACTAATACAAGTGCAAAAGTGGTTTCCTGCACCAACACAAGTGCGAAAAGTGGTTTTTCAACACTAACACAAGTGCGGAAAGTGGTTTTTCAACACTAACACAAGTGCGAAAAGTGGTTTTTCCACACTAATACAAGTGCAAAAGTGGTTTCCTGCACCAACACAAGTGCGAAAAGTGGTTTTTCAACACTAACACAAGTGCGAAAAGTGGTTTTTCAACACTAACACAAGTGCGAAAAGTGTTTTTTCCACACTAATACAAGTGCAAAAGTGGTTTTCTGCACCAACACAAGTGTGAAAAGTGGTTTTTCAACACTAACACAAGTGCGAAAAGTGGTTTTTCAACACTATCGCAAGTGCAAAAAGTGTTTTTTCCACACTAAT
>NW_027618713.1:0-63752 GCF_964187855.1 Myxine glutinosa
CTGCACCAACACAAGTGCAAAAAGTGGTTTTTCAACACTAACACAAGTGCGAAAAGTGGTTTTTCAACACTAACACAAGTGCGAAAAGTGGTTTTTCAACACTAACACAAGTGCGAAAAGTGGTTTCCTGCACCAACACAAGTGCGAAAAGTGGTTTTTTCAACACTAACACAAGTGCGAAAAGTGGTTTTTCAACACTATCACAAGTGCAAAAAGTGTTTTTTTCCACACTAATACATGTGCAAAAGTGGTTTCCTGCACTAACACAAGTGCGAAAAGTGGTTTTTCAACACTAAGACAAGTGCGAGAAGTGGTTTTTCAACACTATCACAAGTGCGAAAAGTGTTTTTTCCACACTAATACAAGTGCAAAAGTGGTTTCCTGCACCAACACAAGTGCGAAAAGTGGTTTTTCAACACTAACACAAGTGCGAAAAGTGGTTTTTCAACACTAACACAAGTGCGAAAAGTGTTTTTTTCACACTAATACAAGTGCAAAAGTGGTTTCCTGCATCAACACAAGTGCGAAAAGTGGTTTTTCAACACTAACACAAGAGCGAAAAGTGGTTTTTCAACACTAACACAAGTGCGAAAAGTGTTTTTTCAACACTAACACAAGTGCGAAAAGTGGTTTTTCAACACTAACACAAGTGCGAAAAGTGGTTTTTCAACACTAATACAAGTGCAAAAGTGGTTTCCTGCACCAACACAAGTGCGAAAAGTGGTTTTTCAACACTAACACAAGTGCAAAAAGTGGTTTTTCAACACTATCACAAGTGCAAAAAGTGTTTTTTCCACACTAATACAAGTGCAAAAGTGGTTTCCTGCACCAATACAAGTGCGAAAAGTGGTTTTTCAACACTAACACAAGTGCGAAAAGTGGTTTTTCAACACTAACACAAGTGCGAAAAGTGGTTTTTCCACACTAATACAAGTGCAAAAGTGGTTTCCTGCACCAACACAAGTGCGAAAAGTGGTTTTTCAACAATAACACAAGTGCGAAAAGTGGTTTTTCAACACTATCACAAGTGCAAAAAGTGTTTTTTCCACACTAATACAAGTGCAAAAGTGGTTTCCTGCACCAACACGAGTGCGAATAGTGGTTTTTCAACACTAACACAAGTGCGAAAAGTGGTTTTTCAACACTAACACAAGTGCGAAAAGTGGTTTTTCCACACTAATACAAGTGCAAAAGTGGTTTCCTGCACCAACACAAGTGCGAAAGTGGTTTTTCAACACTAACACAAGTGCGAAAAGTGGTTTTTCAACACTATCACAAGTGCAAAAAGTGTTTTTTCCACACTAATACAAGTGCAAAAGTGGTTTCCTGCACCAACACGAGTGCGAAAAGTGGTTTTTCAACACTAACACAAGTGCGAAAAGTGGTTTTTCAACACTAACACAAGTGCGAAAAGTCGTTTTTCAACACTAACACAAGTGCGAAAAGTGTTTTTTCCACACTAATACAAGTGCAAAAGTGGTTTCCTGCACCAACACAAGTGCGAAAAGTGGTTTTTCAACACTAACACAAGTGCGAAAAGTGGTTTTTCAACACTAACACAAGTGCGAAAAGTGGTTTTTCCACACTAATACAAGTGCAAAAGTGGTTTCCTGCACCAACACAAGTGCGAAAAGTGGTTTTTCAACACTAATACAAGTGCAAAAGTGGTTTTTCAACACTAACACAAGTGTGAAAAGTGATTTTTCTACACTAACACAAGTGCAAAAAGTGGTTTTTCAACACTATCACAAGTGCAAAAAGTGTTTTTTCCACACTAATACAAGTGCAAAAGTGGTTTCCTGCACCAACACAAGTGTGAAAAGTGGTTTTTCAACACTAACACAAGTGCGAAAAGTGGTTTTTCAACACTATCACAAGTGCAAAAAGTGTTTTTTCCACACTAATACAAGTGCAAAAGTGGTTTCCTGCACCAACACAAGTGCGAAAAGTGGTTTTTCAACACTAACACAAGTGCGAAAAGTGGTTTTTCAACACTAACACAGTGCTAAAAGTGGTTTTTCAACACTAACACAAGTGCGAAAAGTGGTTTTTCAACACTATCACAAGTGCAAAAAGTGTTTTTTCCACACTAATACAAGTGCAAAAGTGGTTTCCTGCACCAACACAAGTGCGAAAAGTGGTTTTTCAACACTAACACAAGTGCGAAAAGTGGTTTTTCAACACTAACACAAGTGTGAAATTGGTTTTTCCACACTAATACAAGTGCAAAAGTGGTTTCCTGCACCAACACAAGTGCGAAAAGTGGTTTTTCAACACTAACACAAGTGCCAAAAGTGGTTTTTCAACACTATCACAAGTGCAAAAAGTGTTTTTTCCACACTAATTCAAGTGCAAAAGTGGTTTCCTGCACCAACACAAGTGCGAAAAGTGGTTTTTCAACACTAACACAAGTGCGAAAAGTGGTTTTTTCAACACTAACACAAGTGCAAAAAGTGTTTTTTCCACACTAATACAAGTGCAAAAGTGGTTTCCTGCACCAACACAAATGCGAAAAGTGTTTTTTCAACACTAACAGAAGTGCGAAAAGTGGTTTTTCAACACTAACACAAGTGCAAAAAGTGTTTTTTCCACACTAATACAAGTGCAAAAGTGGTTTACTGCACCAACACAAGTGCGAAAAGTGGTTTTTCAACACTAACACAAGTGCGAAAAGTGGTTTTTCAACACTAACACAAGTGCTAAAAGTAGTTTTTCCACACTAATACAAGTGCAAAAGTGGTTTCCTGCACCAACACAAGTACGAAAAGTGGTTTTTACTAACACAAGTGCGAAAAGTGGTTTTTTCAACACTATCACAAGTGCAAAAAGTGTTTTTTCCACACTAATACAAGTGCAAAAGTGGTTTCCTGCACCAACACAAGTGCGAAAAGTGGTTTTTCAACACTAACACAAGTGCGAAAAGTGGTTTTTCAACACTAACACAAGTGCGAAAAGTGGTTTTTCCACACTAATACAAGTGCAAAAGTGGTTTCCTGCACCAACACAAGTGCGAAAAGTGGTTTTTCAACACTAACACAAGTGCGAAAAGTGTTTTTTCCACACTAATTCAAGTGCAAAAGTGGTTTCACTGCACCAACACAAGTGCGAAAAGTGGTTTTTCAACACTAACACAAGTGCGAAAAGTGGTTTTTCAACACTAACACAAGTGCGAAAAGTGGTTTTTCAACACTAACACAAGTGCGAAAAGTGGTTTTTCAACACTAACACAAGTGCGAAAAGTGTTTTTTCCACACTAATACAAGTGCAAAAGTGGTTTCCTGCACCAACACAAGTGCGAAAAGTCGTTTTTCAACACTAACACAAGTGCGAAAAGTGGTTTTTCAACACTAACACAAGTGCGAAAAGTGGTTTTTCAACACTAACACAAGTGCGAAAAGTGGTTTTTCAACACTAACACAAGTGCGAAAAGTGGTTTTTCCACAATAATACAAGTGCAAAAGTGGTTTCCTGCACCAACACAAGTGCGAAAAGTGGTTTTTCAACACTAACACAAGTGCGAAAAGTGGTTTTTCAACACTATCACAAGTGCAAAAAGTGTTTTTTCCACACTAAAACAAGTGCAAAAGTGGTTTCCTTCACCAACACAAGTGCGAAAAGTGGTTTTTCAACACTAACACAAGTGCGAAAAGTGGTTTTTCAACACTAACACAAGTGCAAAAAGTGTTTTTTCCACACTAATACAAGTGCAGAAGTGGTTTCCTGCACCAACACAAGTGCGATAAAGTGGTTTTTCAACACTAACACAAGTGCGAAAAGTGGTTTTTCAACACTAACACAAGTGCAAAAAGTGGTTTCCTGCACCAACACAAGTGCGAAAAAGTGGTTTTTCAACACTAACACAAGTGCGAAAAGTGGTTTTTCAACACTATCACAAGTGCAAAAAGTGTTTTTTCCACACTAATACATGTGCAAAAGTGGTTTCCTGCACTAACACAAGTGCGAAAAGTGGTTTTTCAACACTAACACAAGTGCGAGAAGTGGTTTTTCAACACTAACACAAGTGCGAAAAGTGGTTTTTTCAACACTAACCACAAGTGCGAAAAGTGTTTTTTCCACACTAATACAAGTGCAAAAGTGGTTTCCTGCACCAACACAAGTGCAAAAAGTGGTTTTTCAACACTAACACAAGTGCGAAAAGTGGTTTTTCAACACTAACACAAGTGCGAAAAGTGGTTTTTCAACACTAACACAAGTGCGAAAAGTGGTTTCCTGCACCAACACAAGTGCGAAAAGTGGTTTTTCAACACTAACACAAGTGCGAAAAGTGTTTTTTCAACACTATCACAAGTGCAAAAAGTGTTTTTTCCACACTAATACATGTGCAAAAGTGGTTTCCTGCACTAACACAAGTGCGAAAAGTGGTTTTTCAACACTAAGACAAGTGCGAGAAGTGGTTTTTCAACAATATCACAAGTGCGAAAAGTGTTTTTTCCACACTAATACAAGTGCAAAAGTGGTTTCCTGCACCAACACAAGTGTGAAAAGTGGTTTTTCAACACTAACACAAGTGCGAAAAGTGGTTTTTCAACACTAACACAAGTGCGAAAAGTGGTTTTTCCACAATAATACAAGTGCAAAAGTGGTTTCCTGCACCAACACAAGTGCGAAAAGTGGTTTTTCAACACTAACACAAGTGCGAAAAGTGGTTTTTTCAACACTATCACAAGTGCAAAAAGTGTTTTTTCCACACTAAAACAAGTGCAAAAGTGGTTTCCTTCACCAACACAAGTGCGAAAAGTGGTTTTTCAACACTAACACAAGTGCGAAAAGTGGTTTTTCAACACTAACACAAGTGCAAAAAGTGTTTTTTCCACACTAATACAAGTGCAAAAGTGGTTTCCTGCACCAACACAAGGGCGAAAAGTGGTTTTTCAACACTAACACAATGTGCGAAAAGTGGTTTTTCAACACTAACACAAGTGCAAAAAGTGGTTTCCTGCACCAACACAAGTGCGAAAAGTGGTTTTTCAACACTAACACAAGTGCGAAAAGTGGTTTTTCAACACTATCACAAGTGCAAAAAGTGTTTTTTCCACACTAATACATGTGCAAAAGTGGTTTCCTGCACTAACACAAGTGCGAAAAGTGGTTTTTTCAACACTAACACAAGTGCGAGAAGTGGTTTTTCAACACTAACACAAGTGCGAAAAGTGGTTTTTCAACACTAACACAAGTGCGAAAAATGTTTTTTTCCACACTAATACAAGTGCAAAAGTGGTTTCCTGCACCAACACAAGTGCAAAAAGTGGTTTTTCAACACTAACACAAGTGCGAAAAGTGGTTTTTCAACACTAACACAAGTGCGAAAAGTGGTTTTTCAACACTAACACAAGTGCGAAAAGTGGTTTCCTGCACCAACACAAGTGCGAAAAGTGGTTTTTCAACACTAACACAAGTGCGAAAAGTGGTTTTTCAACACTATCACAAGTGCAAAAAGTGTTTTTTCCACACTAATACATGTGCAAAAGTGGTTTCCTGCACTAACACAAGTGCGAAAAGTGGTTTTTCAACACTAAGACAAGTGCGAGAAGTGGTTTTTCAACACTATCACAAGTGCGAAAAGTGTTTTTTCCACACTAATACAAGTGCAAAAGTGGTTTCCTGCACCAACACAAGTGCGAAAAGTGGTTTTTCAACACTAACACAAGTGCGAAAAGTGGTTTTTCAACACTAACACAAGTGCGAAAAGTGTTTTTTTCACACTAATACAAGTGCAAAAGTGGTTTCCTGCATCAACACAAGTGCGAAAAGTGGTTTTTCAACACTAACACAAGAGCGAAAAGTGGTTTTTCAACACTAACACAAGTGCGAAAAGTGTTTTTTCAACACTAACACAAGTGCGAAAAGTGGTTTTTCAACACTAACACAAGTGCGAAAAGTGGTTTTTCAATACTAATACAAGTGCAAAAGTGGTTTCCTGCACCAACACAAATGCGAAAAGTGGTTTTTCAACACTAACACAAGTGCAAAAAGTGGTTTTTCAACACTATCACAAGTGCAAAAAGTGTTTTTTCCACACTAATACAAGTGCAAAAGTGGTTTCCTGCACCAATACAAGTGCGAAAAGTGGTTTTTCAACACTAACACAAGTGCGAAAAGTGGTTTTTCAACACGAACACAAGTGCGAAAAGTGGTTTTTCCACACTAATACAAGTGCAAAAGTGGTTTCCTGCACCAACACAAGTGCGAAAAGTGGTTTTTCAACAATAACACAAGTGCGAAAAGTGGTTTTTCAACACTATCACAAGTGCAAAAAGTGTTTTTTCCACACTAATACAAGTGCAAAAGTGGTTTCCTGCACCAACACGAGTGCGAATAGTGGTTTTTCAACACTAACACAAGTGCGAAAAGTGGTTTTTCAACACTAACACAAGTGCAAAAAGTGGTTTTTCCACACTAATACAAGTGCAAAAGTGGTTTCCTGCACCAACACAAGTGCGAAAGTGGTTTTTCAACACTAACACAAGTGCGAAAAGTGGTTTTTCAACACTATCACAAGTGCAAAAAGTGTTTTTTCCACACTAATACAAGTGCAAAAGTGGTTTCCTGCACCAACACGAGTGCGAAAAGTGGTTTTTCAACACTAACACAAGTGCGAAAAGTGGTTTTTCAACACTAACACAAGTGCGAAAAGTCGTTTTTCAACACTAACACAAGTGCGAAAAGTGTTTTTTCCACACTAATACAAGTGCAAAAGTGGTTTCCTGCCCCAACACAAGTGCGAAAAGTGGTTTTTCAACACTAACACAAGTGCGAAAAGTGGTTTTTCAACACTAACACAAGTGCTAAAAGTGGTTTTTCAACACTAACACAAGTGCGAAAAGTGGTTTTTCAACACTATCACAAGTGCAAAAAGTGTTTTTTCCACACTAATACAAGTGCAAAAGTGGTTTCCTGCACCAACACAAGTGCGAAAAGTGGTTTTTCAACACTAACACAAGTGCGAAAAGTGGTTTTTCAACACTAACACAAGTGTGAAAATTGGTTTTTCCACACTAATACAAGTGCAAAAGTGGTTTCCTGCACCAACACAAGTGCGAAAAGTGGTTTTTCAACACTAACACAAGTGCCAAAAGTGGTTTTTCAACACTATCACAAGTGCAAAAAGTGTTTTTTCCACACTAATTCAAGTGCAAAAGTGGTTTCCTGCACCAACACAAGTGCGAAAAGTGGTTTTTCAACACTAACACAAGTGCGAAAAGTGGTTTTTCAACACTAACACAAGTGCAAAAAGTGTTTTTTCCACACTAATACAAGTGCAAAAGTGGTTTCCTGCACCAACACAAGTGCGAAAAGTGTTTTTTCAACACTAACAGAAGTGCGAAAAGTGGTTTTTCAACACTAACACAAGTGCAAAAAGTGTTTTTTCCACACTAATACAAGTGCAAAAGTGGTTTACTGCACCAACACAAGTGCGAAAAGTGGTTTTTCAACACTAACACAAGTGCGAAAAGTGGTTTTTCAACACTAACACAAGTGCTAAAAGTAGTTTTTCCACACTAATACAAGTGCAAAAGTGGTTTCCTGCACCAACACAAGTACGAAAAGTGGTTTTTCAACACTAACACAAGTGCGAAAAGTGGTTTTTCAACACTATCACAAGTGCAAAAAGTGTTTTTTCCACACTAATACAAGTGCAAAAGTGGTTTCCTGCACCAACACAAGTGCGAAAAGTGGTTTTTCAACACTAACACAAGTGCGAAAAGTGTTTTTTCCACACTAATTCAAGTGCAAAAGTGGTTTCCTGCACCAACACAAGTGCGAAAAGTGGTTTTTCAACACTAACACAAGTGCGAAAAGTGGTTTTTCAACACTAACACAAGTGCGAAAAGTGGTTTTTCAACACTAACACAAGTGCGAAAAGTGGTTTTTCAACACTAACACAAGTGCGAGAAGTGGTTTTTCAACACTAACACAAGTGCGAAAAGTGGTTTTTCAACACTAACACAAGTGCGAAAAATGTTTTTTCCACACTAATACAAGTGCAAAAGTGGTTTCCTGCACCAACACAAGTGCAAAAAGTGGTTTTTCAACACTAACACAAGTGCGAAAAGTGGTTTTTCAACACTAACACAAGTGCGAAAAGTGGTTTTTCAACACTAACACAAGTGCGAAAAGTGGTTTCCTGCACCAACACAAGTGCGAAAAGTGGTTTTTCAACACTAACACAAGTGCGAAAAGTGGTTTTTCAACACTATCACAAGTGCAAAAAGTGTTTTTTCCACACTAATACATGTGCAAAAGTGGTTTCCTGCACTAACACAAGTGCGAAAAGTGGTTTTTCAACACTAAGACAAGTGCGAGAAGTGGTTTTTCAACACTATCACAAGTGCGAAAAGTGTTTTTTCCACACTAATACAAGTGCAAAAGTGGTTTCCTGCACCAACACAAGTGCGAAAAGTGGTTTTTCAACACTAACACAAGTGCGAAAAGTGGTTTTTCAACACTAACACAAGTGCGAAAAGTGTTTTTTTCACACTAATACAAGTGCAAAAGTGGTTTCCTGCATCAACACAAGTGCGAAAAGTGGTTTTTCAACACTAACACAAGAGCGAAAAGTGGTTTTTCAACACTAACACAAGTGCGAAAAGTGTTTTTTCAACACTAACACAAGTGCGAAAAGTGGTTTTTCAACACTAACACAAGTGCGAAAAGTGGTTTTTCAATACTAATACAAGTGCAAAAGTGGTTTCCTGCACCAACACAAGTGCGAAAAGTGGTTTTTCAACACTAACACAAGTGCAAAAAGTGGTTTTTCAACACTATCACAAGTCCAAAAAGTGTTTTTTCCACACTAATACAAGTGCAAAAGTGGTTTCCTGCACCAATACAAGTGCGAAAAGTGGTTTTTCAACACTAACACAAGTGCGAAAAGTGGTTTTTCAACACGAACACAAGTGCGAAAAGTGGTTTTTCCACACTAATACAAGTGCAAAAGTGGTTTCCTGCACCAACACAAGTGCGAAAAGTGGTTTTTCAACAATAACACAAGTGCGAAAAGTGGTTTTTCAACACTATCACAAGTGCAAAAAGTGTTTTTTCCACACTAATACAAGTGCAAAAGTGGTTTCCTGCACCAACACGAGTGCGAATAGTGGTTTTTCAACACTAACACAAGTGCGAAAAGTGGTTTTTCAACACTAACACAAGTGCGAAAAGTGGTTTTTCCACACTAATACAAGTGCAAAAGTGGTTTCCTGCACCAACACAAGTGCGAAAGTGGTTTTTCAACACTAACACAAGTGCGAAAAGTGGTTTTTCAACACTATCACAAGTGCAAAAAGTGTTTTTTCCACACTAATACAAGTGCAAAAGTGGTTTCCTGCACCAACACGAGTGCGAAAAGTGGTTTTTCAACACTAACACAAGTGCGAAAAGTGGTTTTTCAACACTAACACAAGTGCGAAAAGTCGTTTTTCAACACTAACACAAGTGCGAAAAGTGTTTTTTCCACACTAATACAAGTGCAAAAGTGGTTTCCTGCACCAACACAAGTGCGAAAAGTGGTTTTTCAACACTAACACAAGTGCGAAAAGTGGTTTTTCAACACTAACACAAGTGCGAAAAGTGGTTTTTCCACACTAATACAAGTGCAAAAGTGGTTTCCTGCACCAACACAAGTGCGAAAAGTGGTTTTTCAACACTAATACAAGTGCAAAAGTGGTTTTTCAACACTAACACAAGTGTGAAAAGTGATTTTTCTACACTAACACAAGTGCAAAAAGTGGTTTTTCAACACTATCACAAGTGCAAAAAGTGTTTTTTCCACACTAATACAAGTGCAAAAGTGGTTTCCTGCACCAACACAAGTGTGAAAAGTGGTTTTTCAACACTAACACAAGTGCGAAAAGTGGTTTTTCAACACTATCACAAGTGCAAAAAGTGTTTTTTCCACACTAATACAAGTGCAAAAGTGGTTTCCTGCACCAACACAAGTGCGAAAAGTGGTTTTTCAACACTAACACAAGTGCGAAAAGTGGTTTTTCAACACTAACACAAGTGCTAAAAGTGGTTTTTCAACACTAACACAAGTGCGAAAAGTGGTTTTTCAACACTATCACAAGTGCAAAAAGTGTTTTTTCCACACTAATACAAGTGCAAAAGTGGTTTCCTGCACCAACACAAGTGCGAAAAGTGGTTTTTCAACACTAACACAAGTGCGAAAAGTGGTTTTTCAACACTAACACAAGTGTGAAAATTGGTTTTTCCACACTAATACAAGTGCAAAAGTGGTTTCCTGCACCAACACAAGTGCGAAAAGTGTTTTTTCAACACTAACAGAAGTGCGAAAAGTGGTTTTTCAACACTAACACAAGTGCAAAAAGTGTTTTTTCCACACTAATACAAGTGCAAAAGTGGTTTACTGCACCAACACAAGTGCGAAAAGTGGTTTTTCAACACTAACACAAGTGCGAAAAGTGGTTTTTCAACACTAACACAAGTGCTAAAAGTAGTTTTTCCACACTAATACAAGTGCAAAAGTGGTTTCCTGCACCAACACAAGTACGAAAAGTGGTTTTTCAACACTAACACAAGTGCGAAAAGTGGTTTTTCAACACTATCACAAGTGCAAAAAGTGTTTTTTCCACACTAATACAAGTGCAAAAGTGGTTTCCTGCACCAACACAAGTGCGAAAAGTGGTTTTTCAACACTAACACAAGTGCGAAAAGTGGTTTTTCAACACTAACACAAGTGCGAAAAGTGGTTTTTCCACACTAATACAAGTGCAAAAGTGGTTTCCTGCATCAACACACGTGCGAAAAGTGGTTTTTCCACACTAATACAAGTGCGAAAAGTGGTTTTTCAACACTAACACAAGTGCGAAAAGTGGTTTTTCCACACTAATACAAGTGCAAAAGTGGTTTCCTGCACCAACACAAGTGCGAAAAGTGGTTTTTCCACACTAATACAAGTGCGAAAAGTGGTTTTTCAACACTAACACAAGTGCGAAAAGTGGTTTTTCCACACTAATACAAGTGCAAAAGTGGTTTCCTGCACCAACACAAGTGCGAAAAGTGGTTTTTCAACACTAATACAAGTGCAAAAGTGGTTTTTCAACACTAACACAAGTGTGAAAAGTGATTTTTCTACACTAACACAAGTGCAAAAAGTGGTTTTTCAACACTATCACAAGTGCAAAAAGTGTTTTTTCCACACTAATACAAGTGCAAAAGTGGTTTCCTGCACCAACACAAGTGTGAAAAGTGGTTTTTCAACACTAACACAAGTGCGAAAAGTGGTTTTTCAACACTATCACAAGTGCAAAAAGTGTTTTTTCCACACTAATACAAGTGCAAAAGTGGTTTCCTGCACCAACACAAGTGCGAAAAGTGGTTTTTCAACACTAACACAAGTGCGAAAAGTGGTTTTTCAACACTAACACAAGTGCTAAAAGTGGTTTTTCAACACTAACACAAGTGCGAAAAGTGGTTTTTCAACACTATCACAAGTGCAAAAAGTGTTTTTTCCACACTAATACAAGTGCAAAAGTGGTTTCCTGCACCAACACAAGTGCGAAAAGTGGTTTTTCAACACTAACACAAGTGCGAAAAGTGGTTTTTCAACACTAACACAAGTGTGACAATTGGTTTTTCCACACTAATACAAGTGCAAAAGTGGTTTCCTGCACCAACACAAGTGCGAAAAGTGGTTTTTCAACACTAACACAAGTGCCAAAAGTGGTTTTTCAACACTATCACAAGTGCAAAAAGTGTTTTTTCCACACTAATTCAAGTGCAAAAGTGGTTTCCTGCACCAACACAAGTGCGAAAAGTGGTTTTTCAACACTAACACAAGTGCGAAAAGTGGTTTTTCAACACTAACACAAGTGCAAAAAGTGTTTTTTCCACACTAATACAAGTGCAAAAGTGGTTTCCTGCACCAACACAAGTGCGAAAAGTGTTTTTTCAACACTAACAGAAGTGCGAAAAGTGGTTTTTCAACACTAACACAAGTGCAAAAAGTGTTTTTTCCACACTAATACAAGTGCAAAAGTGGTTTACTGCACCAACACAAGTGCGAAAAGTGGTTTTTCAACACTAACACAAGTGCGAAAAGTGGTTTTTCAACACTAACACAAGTGCTAAAAGTAGTTTTTCCACACTAATACAAGTGCAAAAGTGGTTTCCTGCACCAACACAAGTACGAAAAGTGGTTTTTCAACACTAACACAAGTGCGAAAAGTGGTTTTTCAACACTATCACAAGTGCAAAAAGTGTTTTTTCCACACTAATACAAGTGCAAAAGTGGTTTCCTGCACCAACACAAGTGCGAAAAGTGGTTTTTCAACACTAACACAAGTGCGAAAAGTGTTTTTTCCACACTAATTCAAGTGCAAAAGTGGTTTCCTGCACCAACACAAGTGCGAAAAGTGGTTTTTCAACACTAACACAAGTGCGAAAAGTGGTTTTTCAACACTAACACAAGTGCGAAAAGTGGTTTTTCAACACTAACACAAGTGCGAAAAGTGGTTTTTCAACACTAACACAAGTGCGAAAAGTGTTTTTTCCACACTAATACAAGTGCAAAAGTGGTTTCCTGCACCAACACAAGTGCGAAAAGTCGTTTTTCAACACTAACACAAGTGCGAAAAGTGGTTTTTCAACACTAACACAAGTGCGAAAAGTGGTTTTTCAACACTAACACAAGTGCGAAAAGTGGTTTTTCAACACTAACACAAGTGCGAAAAGTGGTTTTTCCACAATAATACAAGTGCAAAAGTGGTTTCCTGCACCAACACAAGTGCGAAAAGTGGTTTTTTCAACACTAACACAAGTGCGAAAAGTGGTTTTTCAACACTATCACAAGTGCAAAAAGTGTTTTTTCCACACTAAAACAAGTGCAAAAGTGGTTTCCTTCACCAACACAAGTGCGAAAAGTGGTTTTTCAACACTAACACAAGTGCGAAAAGTGGTTTTTCAACACTAACACAAGTGCAAAAAGTGTTTTTTCCACACTAATACAAGTGCAGAAGTGGTTTCCTGCACCAACACAAGTGCGAAAAGTGGTTTTTCAACACTAACACAAGTGCGAAAAGTGGTTTTTCAACACTAACACAAGTGCAAAAAGTGGTTTCCTGCACCAACACAAGTGCGAAAAGTGGTTTTTCAACACTAACACAAGTGCGAAAAGTGGTTTTTCAACACTATCACAAGTGCAAAAAGTGTTTTTTCCACACTAATACATGTGCAAAAGTGGTTTCCTGCACTAACACAAGTGCGAAAAGTGGTTTTTCAACACTAACACAAGTGCGAGAAGTGGTTTTTCAACACTAACACAAGTGCGAAAAGTGGTTTTTCAACACTAACACAAGTGCGAAAAGTGTTTTTTCCACACTAATACAAGTGCAAAAGTGGTTTCCTGCACCAACACAAGTGCAAAAAGTGGTTTTTCAACACTAACACAAGTGCGAAAAGTGGTTTTTCAACACTAACACAAGTGCGAAAAGTGGTTTTTCAACACTAACACAAGTGCGAAAAGTGGTTTCCTGCACCAACACAAGTGCGAAAAGTGGTTTTTCAACACTAACACAAGTGCGAAAAGTGTTTTTTCAACACTATCACAAGTGCAAAAAGTGTTTTTTCCACACTAATACATGTGCAAAAGTGGTTTCCTGCACTAACACAAGTGCGAAAAGTGGTTTTTCAACACTAAGACAAGTGCGAGAAGTGGTTTTTCAACAATATCACAAGTGCGAAAAGTGTTTTTTCCACACTAATACAAGTGCAAAAGTGGTTTCCTGCACCAACACAAGTGTGAAAAGTGGTTTTTCAACACTAACACAAGTGCGAAAAGTGGTTTTTCAACACTAACACAAGTGCGAAAAGTGGTTTTTCCACAATAATACAAGTGCAAAAGTGGTTTCCTGCACCAACACAAGTGCGAAAAGTGGTTTTTCAACACTAACACAAGTGCGAAAAGTGGTTTTTCAACACTATCACAAGTGCAAAAAGTGTTTTTTCCACACTAAAACAAGTGCAAAAGTGGTTTCCTTCACCAACACAAGTGCGAAAAGTGGTTTTTCAACACTAACACAAGTGCGAAAAGTGGTTTTTCAACACTAACACAAGTGCAAAAAGTGTTTTTTCCACACTAATACAAGTGCAAAAGTGGTTTCCTGCGCCAACACAAGGGCGAAAAGTGGTTTTTCAACACTAACACAAGTGCGAAAAGTGGTTTTTCAACACTAACACAAGTGCAAAAAGTGGTTTCCTGCACCAACACAAGTGCGAAAAGTGGTTTTTCAACACTAACACAAGTGCGAAAAGTGGTTTTTCAACACTATCACAAGTGCAAAAAGTGTTTTTTCCACACTAATACATGTGCAAAAGTGGTTTCCTGCACTAACACAAGTGCGAAAAGTGGTTTTTCAACACTAACACAAGTGCGAGAAGTGGTTTTTCAACACTAACACAAGTGCGAAAAGTGGTTTTTCAACACTAACACAAGTGCGAAAAGTGTTTTTTCCACACTAATACAAGTGCAAAAGTGGTTTCCTGCACCAACACAAGTGCAAAAAGTGGTTTTTAAACACTAACACAAGTGCGAAAAGTGGTTTTTCAACACTAACACAAGTGCGAAAAGTGGTTTTTCAACACTAACACAAGTGCGAAAAGTGGTTTCCTGCACCAACACAAGTGCGAAAAGTGGTTTTTCAACACTAACACAAGTGCGAAAAGTGGTTTTTCAACACTATCACAAGTGCAAAAAGTGTTTTTTCCACACTAATACATGTGCAAAAGTGGTTTCCTGCACTAACACAAGTGCGAAAAGTGGTTTTTCAACACTAAGACAAGTGCGAGAAGTGGTTTTTCAACACTATCACAAGTGCGAAAAGTGTTTTTTCCACACTAATACAAGTGCAAAAGTGGTTTCCTGCACCAACACAAGTGCGAAAAGTGGTTTTTCAACACTAACACAAGTGCGAAAAGTGGTTTTTCAACACTAACACAAGTGCGAAAAGTGTTTTTTCACACTAATACAAGTGCAAAAGTGGTTTCCTGCATCAACACAAGTGCGAAAAGTGGTTTTTCAACACTAACACAAGAGCGAAAAGTGGTTTTTCAACACTAACACAAGTGCGAAAAGTGTTTTTTCAACACTAACACAAGTGCGAAAAGTGGTTTTTCAACACTAACACAAGTGCGAAAAGTGGTTTTTCAATACTAATACAAGTGCAAAAGTGGTTTCCTGCACCAACACAAGTGCGAAAAGTGGTTTTTCAACACTAACACAAGTGCAAAAAGTGGTTTTTCAACACTATCACAAGTGCAAAAAGTGTTTTTTCCACACTAATACAAGTGCAAAAGTGGTTTCCTGCACCAATACAAGTGCGAAAAGTGGTTTTTCAACACTAACACAAGTGCGAAAAGTGGTTTTTCAACACTAACACAAGTGCGAAAAGTGGTTTTTCCACACTAATACAAGTGCAAAAGTGGTTTCCTGCACCAACACAAGTGCGAAAAGTGGTTTTTCAACAATAACACAAGTGCGAAAAGTGGTTTTTCAACACTATCACAAGTGCAAAAAGTGTTTTTTCCACACTAATACAAGTGCAAAAGTGGTTTCCTGCACCAACACGAGTGCGAATAGTGGTTTTTCAACACTAACACAAGTGCGAAAAGTGGTTTTTCAACACTAACACAAGTGCGAAAAGTGGTTTTTCCACACCAATACAAGTGCAAAAGTGGTTTCCTGCACCAACACAAGTGCGAAAGTGGTTTTTCAACACTAACACAAGTGCGAAAAGTGGTTTTTCAACACTATCACAAGTGCAAAAAGTGTTTTTTCCACACTAATACAAGTGCAAAAGTGGTTTCCTGCACCAACACGAGTGCGAAAAGTGGTTTTTCAACACTAACACAAGTGCGAAAAGTGGTTTTTCAACACTAACACAAGTGCGAAAAGTGGTTTTTCAACACTAACACAAGTGCGAAAAGTGTTTTTTCCACACTAATACAAGTGCAAAAGTGGTTTCCTGCACCAACACAAGTGCGAAAAGTGGTTTTTCAACACTAACACAAGTGCGAAAAGTGGTTTTTCAACACTAACACAAGTGCGAAAAGTGGTTTTTCAACACTAACACAAGTGCGAAAAGTGGTTTTTCCACACTAATACAAGTGCAAAAGTGGTTTCCTGCACCAACACAAGTGCGAAAAGTGGTTTTTTAACACTAATACAAGTGCAAAAGTGGTTTTTCAACACTAACACAAGTGTGAAAAGTGATTTTTCTACACTAACACAAGTGCAAAAAGTGGTTTTTCAACACTATCACAAGTGCAAAAAGTGTTTTTTCCACACTAATACAAGTGCAAAAGTGGTTTCCTGCACCAACACAAGTGTGAAAAGTGGTTTTTCAACACTAACACAAGTGCGAAAAGTGGTTTTTCAACACTATCACAAGTGCAAAAAGTGTTTTTTCCACACTAATACAAGTGCGAAAAGTGGTTTTTCAACACTAACACAAGTGCGAAAAGTGGTTTTTCAACACTAACACAAGTGCGAAAAGTGTTTTTTCCACACTAATACAAGTGCAAAAGTGGTTTCCTGCACCAACACAAGTGCAAAAAGTGGTTTTTCAACACTAACACAAGTGCGAAAAGTGGTTTTTCAACACTAACACAAGTGCGAAAAGTGGTTTTTCAACACTAACACAAGTGCGAAAAGTGGGTTTTCAACACTAACACAAGTGCGAAAAGTGGTTTTTCCACAATAATACAAGTGCAAAAGTGGTTTCCTGCACCAACACAAGTGCGAAAAGTGGTTTTTCAACACTAACACAAGTGCGAAAAGTGGTTTTTCAACACTATCACAAGTGCAAAAAGTGTTTTTTCCACACTAAAACAAGTGCAAAAGTGGTTTCCTTCACCAACACAAGTGCGAAAAGTGGTTTTTCAACACTAACACAAGTGCGAAAAGTGGTTTTTCAACACTAACACAAGTGCGAAAAGTGGTTTTTCAACACTAACACAAGTGCGAAAAGTGGTTTTTCAACACTAACACAAGTGCGAAAAGTGGTTTTTCCACAATAATACAAGTGCAAAAGTGGTTTCCTGCACCAACACAAGTGCGAAAAGTGGTTTTTCAACACTAACACAAGTGCGAAAAGTGGTTTTTCAACACTATCACAAGTGCAAAAAGTGTTTTTTCCACACTAAAACAAGTGCAAAAGTGGTTTCCTTCACCAACACAAGTGCGAAAAGTGGTTTTTCAACACTAACACAAGTGCGAAAAGTGGTTTTTCAACACTAACACAAGTGCAAAAAGTGTTTTTTCCACACTAATACAAGTGCAAAAGTGGTTTCCTGCACCAACACAAGTGCGAAAAGTGGTTTTTCAACACTAACACAAGTGCGAAAAGTGGTTTTTCAACACTAACACAAGTGCAAAAAGTGGTTTCCTGCACCAACACAAGTGCGAAAAGTGGTTTTTCATCACTAACACAAGTGCGAAAAGTGGTTTTTCAACACTATCACAAGTGCAAAAAGTGTTTTTTCCACACTAATACATGTGCAAAAGTGGTTTCCTGCACTAACACAAGTGCGAAAAGTGGTTTTTCAACACTAACACAAGTGCGAGAAGTGGTTTTTCAACACTAACACAAGTGCGAAAAGTGGTTTTTCAACACTAACACAAGTGCGAAAAGTGTTTTTTCCACACTAATACAAGTGCAAAAGTGGTTTCCTGCACCAACACAAGTGCAAAAAGTGGTTTTTCAACACTAACACAAGTGCGAAAAGTGGTTTTTCAACACTAACACAAGTGCGAAAAGTGGTTTTTCAACACTAACACAAGTGCGAAAAGTGGTTTCCTGCACCAACACAAGTGCGAAAAGTGGTTTTTCAACACTAACACAAGTGCGAAAAGTGGTTTTTCAACACTATCACAAGTGCAAAAAGTGTTTTTTCCACACTAATACATGTGCAAAAGTGGTTTCCTGCACTAACACAAGTGCGAAAAGTGGTTTTTCAACACTAAGACAAGTGCGAGAAGTGGTTTTTCAACAGTATCACAAGTGCGAAAAGTGTTTTTTCCACACTAATACAAGTGCAAAAGTGGTTTCCTGCACCAACACAAGTGCGAAAAGTGGTTTTTCAACACTAACACAAGTGCGAAAAGTGGTTTTTCAACACTAACACAAGTGCGAAAAGTGTTTTTTTCACACTAATACAAGTGCAAAAGTGGTTTCCTGCATCAACACAAGTGCGAAAAGTGGTTTTTCAACACTAACACAAGAGCGAAAAGTGGTTTTTCAACACTAACACAAGTGCGAAAAGTGTTTTTTCAACACTAACACAAGTGCGAAAAGTGGTTTTTCAACACTAACACAAGTGCGAAAAGTGGTTTTTCAACACTAATACAAGTGCAAAAGTGGTTTCCTGCACCAACACAAGTGCGAAAAGTGGTTTTTCAACACTAACACAAGTGCAAAAAGTGGTTTTTCAACACTATCACAAGTGCAAAAAGTGTTTTTTCCACACTAATACAAGTGCAAAAGTGGTTTCCTGCACCAATACAAGTGCGAAAAGTGGTTTTTCAACACTAACACAAGTGCGAAAAGTGGTTTTTCAACACTAACACAAGTGCGAAAAGTGGTTTTTCCACACTAATACAAGTGCAAAAGTGGTTTCCTGCACCAACACAAGTGCGAAAAGTGGTTTTTCAACAATAACACAAGTGCGAAAAGTGGTTTTTCAACACTATCACAAGTGCAAAAAGTGTTTTTTCCACACTAATACAAGTGCAAAAGTGGTTTCCTGCACCAACACGAGTGCGAATAGTGGTTTTTCAACACTAACACAAGTGCGAAAAGTGGTTTTTCAACACTAACACAAGTGCGAAAAGTGGTTTTTCCACACTAATACAAGTGCAAAAGTGGTTTCCTGCACCAACACAAGTGCGAAAGTGGTTTTTCAACACTAACACAAGTGCGAAAAGTGGTTTTTCAACACTATCACAAGTGCAAAAAGTGTTTTTTCCACACTAATACAAGTGCAAAAGTGGTTTCCTGCACCAACACGAGTGCGAAAAGTGGTTTTTCAACACTAACACAAGTGCGAAAAGTGGTTTTTCAACACTAACACAAGTGCGAAAAGTCGTTTTTCAACACTAACACAAGTGCGAAAAGTGTTTTTTCCACACTAATACAAGTGCAAAAGTGGTTTCCTGCACCAACACAAGTGCGAAAAGTGGTTTTTCAACACTAACACAAGTGCGAAAAGTGGTTTTTCAACACTAACACAAGTGCGAAAAGTGGTTTTTCAACACTAACACAAGTGCGAAAAGTGGTTTTTCAACACTAACACAAGTGCGAAAAGTGGTTTTTCCACACTAATACAAGTGCAAAAGTGGTTTCCTGCACCAACACAAGTGCGAAAAGTGGTTTTTCAACACTAATACAAGTGCAAAAGTGGTTTTTCAACACTAACACAAGTGTGAAAAGTGATTTTTCTACACTAACACAAGTGCAAAAAGTGGTTTTTCAACACTATCACAAGTGCAAAAAGTGTTTTTTCCACACTAATACAAGTGCAAAAGTAGTTTCCTGCACCAACACAAGTGTGAAAAGTGGTTTTTCAACACTAACACAAGTGCGAAAAGTGGTTTTTCAACACTATCACAAGTGCAAAAAGTGTTTTTTCCACACTAATACAAGTGCAAAAGTGGTTTCCTGCACCAACACAAGTGCGAAAAGTGGTTTTTCAACACTAACACAAGTGCGAAAAGTGGTTTTTCAACACTAACACAAGTGCTAAAAGTGGTTTTTCAACACTAACACAAGTGCGAAAAGTGGTTTTTCAACACTATCACAAGTGCAAAAAGTGTTTTTTCCACACTAATACAAGTGCGAAAAGTGGTTTTTCAACACTAACACAAGTGCGAAAAGTGGTTTTTCAACACTAACACAAGTGCGAAAAGTGTTTTTTCCACACTAATACAAGTGCAAAAGTGGTTTCCTGCACCAACACAAGTGCAAAAAGTGGTTTTTCAACACTAACACAAGTGCGAAAAGTGGTTTTTCAACACTAACACAAGTGCGAAAAGTGTTTTTTCCACACTAATACAAGTGCAAAAGTGGTTTCCTGCACCAACACAAGTGCAAAAAGTGGTTTTTCAACACTAACACAAGTGCGAAAAGTGGTTTTTCAACACTAACACAAGTGCGAAAAGTGGTTTTTCAACACTAACACAAGTGCGAAAAGTGGGTTTTCAACACTAACACAAGTGCGAAAAGTGGTTTTTCCACAATAATACAAGTGCAAAAGTGGTTTCCTGCACCAACACAAGTGCGAAAAGTGGTTTTTCAACACTAACACAAGTGCGAAAAGTGGTTTTTCAACACTATCACAAGTGCAAAAAGTGTTTTTTCCACACTAAAACAAGTGCAAAAGTGGTTTCCTTCACCAACACAAGTGCGAAAAGTGGTTTTTCAACACTAACACAAGTGCGAAAAGTGGTTTTTCAACACTAACACAAGTGCGAAAAGTGGTTTTTCAACACTAACACAAGTGCGAAAAGTGGTTTTTCAACACTAACACAAGTGCGAAAAGTGGTTTTTCCACAATAATACAAGTGCAAAAGTGGTTTCCTGCACCAACACAAGTGCGAAAAGTGGTTTTTCAACACTAACACAAGTGCGAAAAGTGGTTTTTCAACACTATCACAAGTGCAAAAAGTGTTTTTTCCACACTAAAACAAGTGCAAAAGTGGTTTCCTTCACCAACACAAGTGCGAAAAGTGGTTTTTCAACACTAACACAAGTGCGAAAAGTGGTTTTTCAACACTAACACAAGTGCAAAAAGTGTTTTTTCCACACTAATACAAGTGCAAAAGTGGTTTCCTGCACCAACACAAGTGCGAAAAGTGGTTTTTCAACACTAACACAAGTGCGAAAAGTGGTTTTTCAACACTAACACAAGTGCAAAAAGTGGTTTCCTGCACCAACACAAGTGCGAAAAGTGGTTTTTCATCACTAACACAAGTGCGAAAAGTGGTTTTTCAACACTATCACAAGTGCAAAAAGTGTTTTTTCCACACTAATACATGTGCAAAAGTGGTTTCCTGCACTAACACAAGTGCGAAAAGTGGTTTTTCAACACTAACACAAGTGCGAGAAGTGGTTTTTCAACACTAACACAAGTGCGAAAAGTGGTTTTTCAACACTAACACAAGTGCGAAAAGTGTTTTTTCCACACTAATACAAGTGCAAAAGTGGTTTCCTGCACCAACACAAGTGCAAAAAGTGGTTTTTCAACACTAACACAAGTGCGAAAAGTGGTTTTTCAACACTAACACAAGTGCGAAAAGTGGTTTTTCAACACTAACACAAGTGCGAAAAGTGGTTTCCTGCACCAACACAAGTGCGAAAAGTGGTTTTTCAACACTAACACAAGTGCGAAAAGTGGTTTTTCAACACTATCACAAGTGCAAAAAGTGTTTTTTCCACACTAATACATGTGCAAAAGTGGTTTCCTGCACTAACACAAGTGCGAAAAGTGGTTTTTCAACACTAAGACAAGTGCGAGAAGTGGTTTTTCAACAGTATCACAAGTGCGAAAAGTGTTTTTTCCACACTAATACAAGTGCAAAAGTGGTTTCCTGCACCAACACAAGTGCGAAAAGTGGTTTTTCAACACTAACACAAGTGCGAAAAGTGGTTTTTCAACACTAACACAAGTGCGAAAAGTGTTTTTTTCACACTAATACAAGTGCAAAAGTGGTTTCCTGCATCAACACAAGTGCGAAAAGTGGTTTTTCAACACTAACACAAGAGCGAAAAGTGGTTTTTCAACACTAACACAAGTGCGAAAAGTGTTTTTTCAACACTAACACAAGTGCGAAAAGTGGTTTTTCAACACTAACACAAGTGCGAAAAGTGGTTTTTCAACACTAATACAAGTGCAAAAGTGGTTTCCTGCACCAACACAAGTGCGAAAAGTGGTTTTTCAACACTAACACAAGTGCAAAAAGTGGTTTTTCAACACTATCACAAGTGCAAAAAGTGTTTTTTCCACACTAATACAAGTGCAAAAGTGGTTTCCTGCACCAATACAAGTGCGAAAAGTGGTTTTTCAACACTAACACAAGTGCGAAAAGTGGTTTTTCAACACTAACACAAGTGCGAAAAGTGGTTTTTCCACACTAATACAAGTGCAAAAGTGGTTTCCTGCACCAACACAAGTGCGAAAAGTGGTTTTTCAACAATAACACAAGTGCGAAAAGTGGTTTTTCAACACTATCACAAGTGCAAAAAGTGTTTTTTCCACACTAATACAAGTGCAAAAGTGGTTTCCTGCACCAACACGAGTGCGAATAGTGGTTTTTCAACACTAACACAAGTGCGAAAAGTGGTTTTTCAACACTAACACAAGTGCGAAAAGTGGTTTTTCCACACTAATACAAGTGCAAAAGTGGTTTCCTGCACCAACACAAGTGCGAAAGTGGTTTTTCAACACTAACACAAGTGCGAAAAGTGGTTTTTCAACACTATCACAAGTGCAAAAAGTGTTTTTTCCACACTAATACAAGTGCAAAAGTGGTTTCCTGCACCAACACGAGTGCGAAAAGTGGTTTTTCAACACTAACACAAGTGCGAAAAGTGGTTTTTCAACACTAACACAAGTGCGAAAAGTCGTTTTTCAACACTAACACAAGTGCGAAAAGTGTTTTTTCCACACTAATACAAGTGCAAAAGTGGTTTCCTGCACCAACACAAGTGCGAAAAGTGGTTTTTCAACACTAACACAAGTGCGAAAAGTGGTTTTTCAACACTAACACAAGTGCGAAAAGTGGTTTTTCAACACTAACACAAGTGCGAAAAGTGGTTTTTCAACACTAACACAAGTGCGAAAAGTGGTTTTTCCACACTAATACAAGTGCAAAAGTGGTTTCCTGCACCAACACAAGTGCGAAAAGTGGTTTTTCAACACTAATACAAGTGCAAAAGTGGTTTTTCAACACTAACACAAGTGTGAAAAGTGATTTTTCTACACTAACACAAGTGCAAAAAGTGGTTTTTCAACACTATCACAAGTGCAAAAAGTGTTTTTTCCACACTAATACAAGTGCAAAAGTAGTTTCCTGCACCAACACAAGTGTGAAAAGTGGTTTTTCAACACTAACACAAGTGCGAAAAGTGGTTTTTCAACACTATCACAAGTGCAAAAAGTGTTTTTTCCACACTAATACAAGTGCAAAAGTGGTTTCCTGCACCAACACAAGTGCGAAAAGTGGTTTTTCAACACTAACACAAGTGCGAAAAGTGGTTTTTCAACACTAACACAAGTGCTAAAAGTGGTTTTTCAACACTAACACAAGTGCGAAAAGTGGTTTTTCAACACTATCACAAGTGCAAAAAGTGTTTTTTCCACACTAATACAAGTGCGAAAAGTGGTTTTTCAACACTAACACAAGTGCGAAAAGTGGTTTTTCAACACTAACACAAGTGCGAAAAGTGTTTTTTCCACACTAATACAAGTGCAAAAGTGGTTTCCTGCACCAACACAAGTGCAAAAAGTGGTTTTTCAACACTAACACAAGTGCGAAAAGTGGTTTTTCAACACTAACACAAGTGCGAAAAGTGGTTTTTCAACACTAACACAAGTGCGAAAAGTGGTTTTTCAACACTAACACAAGTGCGAAAAGTGGTTTTTCAACACTAACACAAGTGCGAAAAGTGGTTTTTCCACAATAATACAAGTGCAAAAGTGGTTTCCTGCACCAACACAAGTGCGAAAAGTGGTTTTTCAACACTAACACAAGTGCGAAAAGTGGTTTTTCAACACTATCACAAGTGCAAAAAGTGTTTTTTCCACACTAAAACAAGTGCAAAAGTGGTTTCCTTCACCAACACAAGTGCGAAAAGTGGTTTTTCAACACTAACACAAGTGCGAAAAGTGGTTTTTCAACACTAACACAAGTGCAAAAAGTGTTTTTTCCACACTAATACAAGTGCAAAAGTGGTTTCCTGCACCAACACAAGTGCGAAAAGTGGTTTTTCAACACTAACACAAGTGCGAAAAGTGGTTTTTCAACACTAACACAAGTGCAAAAAGTGGTTTCCTGCACCAACACAAGTGCGAAAAGTGGTTTTTCAACACTATCACAAGTGCAAAAAGTGTTTTTTCCACACTAATACAAGTGCAAAAGTGGTTTCCTGCACCAACACGAGTGCGAATAGTGGTTTTTCAACACTAACACAAGTGCGAAAAGTGGTTTTTCAACACTAACACAAGTGCGAAAAGTGGTTTTTCCACACTAATACAAGTGCAAAAGTGGTTTCCTGCACCAACACAAGTGCGAAAGTGGTTTTTCAACACTAACACAAGTGCGAAAAGTGGTTTTTCAACACTATCACAAGTGCAAAAAGTGTTTTTTCCACACTAATACAAGTGCAAAAGTGGTTTCCTGCACCAACACGAGTGCGAAAAGTGGTTTTTCAACACTAACACAAGTGCGAAAAGTGGTTTTTCAACACTAACACAAGTGCGAAAAGTGGTTTTTCAACACTAACACAAGTGCGAAAAGTGTTTTTTCCACACTAATACAAGTGCAAAAGTGGTTTCCTGCACCAACACAAGTGCGAAAAGTGGTTTTTCAACACTAACACAAGTGCGAAAAGTGGTTTTTCAACACTAACACAAGTGCGAAAACTGGTTTTTCAACACTAACACAAGTGCGAAAAGTGGTTTTTCCACACTAATACAAGTGCAAAAGTGGTTTCCTGCACCAACACAAGTGCGAAAAGTGGTTTTTTAACACTAATACAAGTGCAAAAGTGGTTTTTCAACACTAACACAAGTGTGAAAAGTGATTTTTCTACACTAACACAAGTGCAAAAAGTGGTTTTTCAACACTATCACAAGTGCAAAAAGTGTTTTTTCCACACTAATACAAGTGCAAAAGTGGTTTCCTGCACCAACACAAGTGTGAAAAGTGGTTTTTCAACACTAACACAAGTGCGAAAAGTGGTTTTTCAACACTATCACAAGTGCAAAAAGTGTTTTTTCCACACTAATACAAGTGCGAAAAGTGGTTTTTCAACACTAACACAAGTGCGAAAAGTGGTTTTTCAACACTAACACAAGTGCGAAAAGTGTTTTTTCCACACTAATACAAGTGCAAAAGTGGTTTCCTGCACCAACACAAGTGCAAAAAGTGGTTTTTCAACACTAACACAAGTGCGAAAAGTGGTTTTTCAACACTAACACAAGTGCGAAAAGTGGTTTTTCAACACTAACACAAGTGCGAAAAGTGGTTTTTCAACACTAACACAAGTGCGAAAAGTGGTTTTTCCACAATAATACAAGTGCAAAAGTGGTTTCCTGCACCAACACAAGTGCGAAAAGTGGTTTTTCAACACTAACACAAGTGCGAAAAGTGGTTTTTCAACACTATCACAAGTGCAAAAAGTGTTTTTTCCACACTAAAACAAGTGCAAAAGTGGTTTCCTTCACCAACACAAGTGCGAAAAGTGGTTTTTCAACACTAACACAAGTGCGAAAAGTGGTTTTTCAACACTAACACAAGTGCGAAAAGTGGTTTTTCAACACTAACACAAGTGCGAAAAGTGGTTTTTCAACACTAACACAAGTGCGAAAAGTGGTTTTTCCACAATAATACAAGTGCAAAAGTGGTTTCCTGCACCAACACAAGTGCGAAAAGTGGTTTTTCAACACTAACACAAGTGCGAAAAGTGGTTTTTCAACACTATCACAAGTGCAAAAAGTGTTTTTTCCACACTAAAACAAGTGCAAAAGTGGTTTCCTTCACCAACACAAGTGCGAAAAGTGGTTTTTCAACACTAACACAAGTGCGAAAAGTGGTTTTTCAACACTAACACAAGTGCAAAAAGTGTTTTTTCCACACTAATACAAGTGCAAAAGTGGTTTCCTGCACCAACACAAGTGCGAAAAGTGGTTTTTCAACACTAACACAAGTGCGAAAAGTGGTTTTTCAACACTAACACAAGTGCAAAAAGTGGTTTCCTGCACCAACACAAGTGCGAAAAGTGGTTTTTCATCACTAACACAAGTGCGAAAAGTGGTTTTTCAACACTATCACAAGTGCAAAAAGTGTTTTTTCCACACTAATACATGTGCAAAAGTGGTTTCCTGCACTAACACAAGTGCGAAAAGTGGTTTTTCAACACTAACACAAGTGCGAGAAGTGGTTTTTCAACACTAACACAAGTGCGAAAAGTGGTTTTTCAACACTAACGCAATTGCGAAAAGTGTTTTTTCCACACTAATACAAGTGCAAAAGTGGTTTCCTGCACCAACACAAGTGCAAAAAGTGGTTTTTCAACACTAACACAAGTGCGAAAAGTGGTTTTTCAACACTAACACAAGTGCGAAAAGTGGTTTTTCAACACTAACACAAGTGCGAAAAGTGGTTTCCTGCACCAACACAAGTGCGAAAAGTGGTTTTTCAACACTAACACAAGTGCGAAAAGTGGTTTTTCAACACTATCACAAGTGCAAAAAGTGTTTTTTCCACACTAATACATGTGCAAAAGTGGTTTCCTGCACTAACACAAGTGCGAAAAGTGGTTTTTCAACACTAAGACAAGTGCGAGAAGTGGTTTTTCAACACTATCACAAGTGCGAAAAGTGTTTTTTCCACACTAATACAAGTGCAAAAGTGGTTTCCTGCACCAACACAAGTGCGAAAAGTGGTTTTTCAACACTAACACAAGTGCGAAAAGTGGTTTTTCAACACTAACACAAGTGCGAAAAGTGTTTTTTTCACACTAATACAAGTGCAAAAGTGGTTTCCTGCATCAACACAAGTGCGAAAAGTGGTTTTTCAACACTAACACAAGAGCGAAAAGTGGTTTTTCAACACTAACACAAGTGCGAAAAGTGTTTTTTCAACACTAACACAAGTGCGAAAAGTGGTTTTTCAACACTAACACAAGTGCGAAAAGTGGTTTTTCAACACTAATACAAGTGCAAAAGTGGTTTCCTGCACCAACACAAGTGCGAAAAGTGGTTTTTCAACACTAACACAAGTGCAAAAAGTGGTTTTTCAACACTATCACAAGTGCAAAAAGTGTTTTTTCCACACTAATACAAGTGCAAAAGTGGTTTCCTGCACCAATACAAGTGCAAAAAGTGGTTTTTCAACACTAACACAAGTGCGAAAAGTGGTTTTTCAACACTAACACAAGTGCGAAAAGTGGTTTTTCCACACTAATACAAGTGCAAAAGTGGTTTCCTGCACCAACACAAGTGCGAAAAGTGGTTTTTCAACAATAACACAAGTGCGAAAAGTGGTTTTTCAACACTATCACAAGTGCAAAAAGTGTTTTTTCCACACTAATACAAGTGCAAAAGTGGTTTCCTGCACCAACACGAGTGCGAATAGTGGTTTTTCAACACTAACACAAGTGCGAAAAGTGGTTTTTCAACACTAACACAAGTGCGAAAAGTGGTTTTTCCACACTAATACAAGTGCAAAAGTGGTTTCCTGCACCAACACAAGTGCGAAAGTGGTTTTTCAACACTAACACAAGTGCGAAAAGTGGTTTTTCAACACTATCACAAGTGCAAAAAGTGTTTTTTCCACACTAATACAAGTGCAAAAGTGGTTTCCTGCACCAACACGAGTGCGAAAAGTGGTTTTTCAACACTAACACAAGTGCGAAAAGTGGTTTTTCAACACTAACACAAGTGCGAAAAGTCGTTTTTCAACACTAACACAAGTGCGAAAAGTGTTTTTTCCACACTAATACAAGTGCAAAAGTGGTTTCCTGCACCAACACAAGTGCGAAAAGTGGTTTTTCAACACTAACACAAGTGCGAAAAGTGGTTTTTCAACACTAACACAAGTGCAAAAAGTGGTTTTTCAACACTATCACAAGTGCAAAAAGTGTTTTTTCCACACTAATACAAGTGCAAAAGTGGTTTCCTGCACCAATACAAGTGCGAAAAGTGGTTTTTCAACACTAACACAAGTGCGAAAAGTGGTTTTTCAACACTAACACAAGTGCGAAAAGTGGTTTTTCCACACTAATACAAGTGCAAAAGTGGTTTCCTGCACCAACACAAGTGCGAAAAGTGGTTTTTCAACAATAACACAAGTGCGAAAAGTGGTTTTTCAACACTATCACAAGTGCAAAAAGTGTTTTTTCCACACTAATACAAGTGCAAAAGTGGTTTCCTGCACCAACACGAGTGCGAATAGTGGTTTTTCAACACTAACACAAGTGCGAAAAGTGGTTTTTCAACACTAACACAAGTGCGAAAAGTGGTTTTTCCACACTAATACAAGTGCAAAAGTGGTTTCCTGCACCAACACAAGTGCGAAAGTGGTTTTTCAACACTAACACAAGTGCGAAAAGTGGTTTTTCAACACTATCACAAGTGCAAAAAGTGTTTTTTCCACACTAATACAAGTGCAAAAGTGGTTTCCTGCACCAACACGAGTGCGAAAAGTGGTTTTTCAACACTAACACAAGTGCGAAAAGTGGTTTTTCAACACTAACACAAGTGCGAAAAGTCGTTTTTCAACACTAACACAAGTGCGAAAAGTGTTTTTTCCACACTAATACAAGTGCAAAAGTGGTTTCCTGCACCAACACAAGTGCGAAAAGTGGTTTTTCAACACTAACACAAGTGCGAAAAGTGGTTTTTCAACACTAACACAAGTGCGAAAAGTGGTTTTTCAACACTAACACAAGTGCGAAAAGTGGTTTTTCAACACTAACACAAGTGCGAAAAGTGGTTTTTCCACACTAATACAAGTGCAAAAGTGGTTTCCTGCACCAACACAAGTGCGAAAAGTGGTTTTTCAACACTAATACAAGTGCAAAAGTGGTTTTTCAACACTAACACAAGTGTGA
Source organism: Myxine glutinosa (assembly GCF_964187855.1). NCBI lineage: Eukaryota > Metazoa > Chordata > Myxini > Myxiniformes > Myxinidae > Myxine > Myxine glutinosa. The sequence goes on from NW_027618713.1 coordinate 28,866, forward strand.
AAAGTGATTTTTCTACACTAACACAAGTGCAAAAAGTGGTTTTTCAACACTATCACAAGTGCAAAAAGTGTTTTTTCCACACTAATACAAGTGCAAAAGTGGTTTCCTGCACCAACACAAGTGTGAAAAGTGGTTTTTCAACACTAACACAAGTGCGAAAAGTGGTTTTTCAACACTATCACAAGTGCAAAAAGTGTTTTTTCCACACTAATACAAGTGCAAAAGTGGTTTCCTGCACCAACACAAGTGCGAAAAGTGGTTTTTCAACACTAACACAAGTGCTAAAAGTGGTTTTTCAACACTAACACAAGTGCGAAAAGTGGTTTTTCAACACTATCACAAGTGCAAAAAGTGTTTTTTCCACACTAATACAAGTGCGAAAAGTGGTTTTTCAACACTAACACAAGTGCGAAAAGTGGTTTTTCAACACTAACACAAGTGCGAAAAGTGTTTTTTCCACACTAATACAAGTGCAAAAGTGGTTTCCTGCACCAACACAAGTGCAAAAAGTGGTTTTTCAACACTAACACAAGTGCGAAAAGTGGTTTTTCAACACTAACACAAGTGCGAAAAGTGGTTTTTCAACACTAACACAAGTGCGAAAAGTGGTTTTTCAACACTAACACAAGTGCGAAAAGTGGTTTTTCAACACTAACACAAGTGCGAAAAGTGGTTTTTCCACAATAATACAAGTGCAAAAGTGGTTTCCTGCACCAACACAAGTGCGAAAAGTGGTTTTTCAACACTAACACAAGTGCGAAAAGTGGTTTTTCAACACTATCACAAGTGCAAAAAGTGTTTTTTCCACACTAAAACAAGTGCAAAAGTGGTTTCCTTCACCAACACAAGTGCGAAAAGTGGTTTTTCAACACTAACACAAGTGCGAAAAGTGGTTTTTCAACACTAACACAAGTGCAAAAAGTGTTTTTTCCACACTAATACAAGTGCAAAAGTGGTTTCCTGCACCAACACAAGTGCGAAAAGTGGTTTTTCAACACTAACACAAGTGCGAAAAGTGGTTTTTCAACACTAACACAAGTGCAAAAAGTGGTTTCCTGCACCAACACAAGTGCGAAAAGTGGTTTTTCATCACTAACACAAGTGCGAAAAGTGGTTTTTCAACACTATCACAAGTGCAAAAAGTGTTTTTTCCACACTAATACATGTGCAAAAGTGGTTTCCTGCACTAACACAAGTGCGAAAAGTGGTTTTTCAACACTAACACAAGTGCGAGAAGTGGTTTTTCAACACTAACACAAGTGCGAAAAGTGGTTTTTCAACACTAACACAAGTGCGAAAAGTGTTTTTTCCACACTAATACAAGTGCAAAAGTGGTTTCCTGCACCAACACAAGTGCAAAAAGTGGTTTTTCAACACTAACACAAGTGCGAAAAGTGGTTTTTCAACACTAACACAAGTGCGAAAAGTGGTTTTTCAACACTAACACAAGTGCGAAAAGTGGTTTCCTGCACCAACACAAGTGCGAAAAGTGGTTTTTCAACACTAACACAAGTGCGAAAAGTGGTTTTTCAACACTATCACAAGTGCAAAAAGTGTTTTTTCCACACTAATACATGTGCAAAAGTGGTTTCCTGCACTAACACAAGTGCGAAAAGTGGTTTTTCAACACTAAGACAAGTGCGAGAAGTGGTTTTTCAACACTATCACAAGTGCGAAAAGTGTTTTTTCCACACTAATACAAGTGCAAAAGTGGTTTCCTGCACCAACACAAGTGCGAAAAGTGGTTTTTCAACACTAACACAAGTGCGAAAAGTGGTTTTTCAACACTAACACAAGTGCGAAAAGTGTTTTTTTCACACTAATACAAGTGCAAAAGTGGTTTCCTGCATCAACACAAGTGCGAAAAGTGGTTTTTCAACACTAACACAAGAGCGAAAAGTGGTTTTTCAACACTAACATAAGTGCGAAAAGTGTTTTTTCAACACTAACACAAGTGCGAAAAGTGGTTTTTCAACACTAACGCAAGTGCGAAAAGTGGTTTTTCAACACTAATACAAGTGCAAAAGTGGTTTCCTGCACCAACACAAGTGCGAAAAGTGGTTTTTCAACACTAACACAAGTGCAAAAAGTGGTTTTTCAACACTATCACAAGTGCAAAAAGTGTTTTTTCCACACTAATACAAGTGCAAAAGTGGTTTCCTGCACCAATACAAGTGCGAAAAGTGGTTTTTCAACACTAACACAAGTGCGAAAAGTGGTTTTTCAACACTAACACAAGTGCGAAAAGTGGTTTTTCCACACTAATACAAGTGCAAAAGTGGTTTCCTGCACCAACACAAGTGCGAAAAGTGGTTTTTCAACAATAACACAAGTGCGAAAAGTGGTTTTTCAACACTATCACAAGTGCAAAAAGTGTTTTTTCCACACTAATACAAGTGCAAAAGTGGTTTCCTGCACCAACACGAGTGCGAATAGTGGTTTTTCAACACTAACACAAGTGCGAAAAGTGGTTTTTCAACACTAACACAAGTGCGAAAAGTGGTTTTTCCACACTAATACAAGTGCAAAAGTGGTTTCCTGCACCAACACAAGTGCGAAAGTGGTTTTTCAACACTAACACAAGTGCGAAAAGTGGTTTTTCAACACTATCACAAGTGCAAAAAGTGTTTTTTCCACACTAATACAAGTGCAAAAGTGGTTTCCTGCACCAACACGAGTGCGAAAAGTGGTTTTTCAACACTAACACAAGTGCGAAAAGTGGTTTTTCAACACTAACACAAGTGCGAAAAGTCGTTTTTCAACACTAACACAAGTGCGAAAAGTGTTTTTTCCACACTAATACAAGTGCAAAAGTGGTTTCCTGCACCAACACAAGTGCGAAAAGTGGTTTTTCAACACTAACACAAGTGCGAAAAGTGGTTTTTCAACACTAACACAAGTGCAAAAAGTGGTTTTTCAACACTATCACAAGTGCAAAAAGTGTTTTTTCCACACTAATACAAGTGCAAAAGTGGTTTCCTGCACCAACACGAGTGCGAAAAGTGGTTTTTCAACACTAACACAAGTGCAAAAAGTGGTTTTTCAACACTATCACAAGTGCAAAAAGTGTTTTTTCCACACTAATACAAGTGCAAAAGTGGTTTCCTGCACCAATACAAGTGCGAAAAGTGGTTTTTCAACACTAACACAAGTGCGAAAAGTGGTTTTTCAACACTAACACAAGTGCGAAAAGTGGTTTTTCCACACTAATACAAGTGCAAAAGTGGTTTCCTGCACCAACACAAGTGCGAAAAGTGGTTTTTCAACAATAACACAAGTGCGAAAAGTGGTTTTTCAACACTATCACAAGTGCAAAAAGTGTTTTTTCCACACTAATACAAGTGCAAAAGTGGTTTCCTGCACCAACACGAGTGCGAATAGTGGTTTTTCAACACTAACACAAGTGCGAAAAGTGGTTTTTCAACACTAACACAAGTGCGAAAAGTGGTTTTTCCACACTAATACAAGTGCAAAAGTGGTTTCCTGCACCAACACAAGTGCGAAAGTGGTTTTTCAACACTAACACAAGTGCGAAAAGTGGTTTTTCAACACTATCACAAGTGCAAAAAGTGTTTTTTCCACACTAATACAAGTGCAAAAGTGGTTTCCTGCACCAACACGAGTGCGAAAAGTGGTTTTTCAACACTAACACAAGTGCGAAAAGTGGTTTTTCAACACTAACACAAGTGCGAAAAGTCGTTTTTCAACACTAACACAAGTGCGAAAAGTGTTTTTTCCACACTAATACAAGTGCAAAAGTGGTTTCCTGCACCAACACAAGTGCGAAAAGTGGTTTTTCAACACTAACACAAGTGCGAAAAGTGGTTTTTCAACACTAACACAAGTGCGAAAAGTGGTTTTTCAACACTAACACAAGTGCGAAAAGTGGTTTTTCAACACTAACACAAGTGCGAAAAGTGGATTTTCCACACTAATACAAGTGCAAAAGTGGTTTCCTGCACCAACACAAGTGCGAAAAGTGGTTTTTCAACACTAATACAAGTGCAAAAGTGGTTTTTCAACACTAACACAAGTGTGAAAAGTGATTTTTCTACACTAACACAAGTGCAAAAAGTGGTTTTTCAACACTATCACAAGTGCAAAAAGTGTTTTTTCCACACTAATACAAGTGCAAAAGTGGTTTCCTGCACCAACACAAGTGTGAAAAGTGGTTTTTCAACACTAACACAAGTGCGAAAAGTGGTTTTTCAACACTATCACAAGTGCAAAAAGTGTTTTTTCCACACTAATACAAGTGCAAAAGTGGTTTCCTGCACCAACACAAGTGCGAAAAGTGGTTTTTCAACACTAACACAAGTGCGAAAAGTGGTTTTTCAACACTAACACAAGTGCTAAAAGTGGTTTTTCAACACTAACACAAGTGCGAAAAGTGGTTTTTCAACACTATCACAAGTGCAAAAAGTGTTTTTTCCACACTAATACAAGTGCGAAAAGTGGTTTTTCAACACTAACACAAGTGCGAAAAGTGGTTTTTCAACACTAACACAAGTGCGAAAAGTGTTTTTTCCACACTAATACAAGTGCAAAAGTGGTTTCCTGCACCAACACAAGTGCAAAAAGTGGTTTTTCAACACTAACACAAGTGCGAAAAGTGGTTTTTCAACACTAACACAAGTGCGAAAAGTGGTTTTTCAACACTAACACAAGTGCGAAAAGTGGTTTTTCAACACTAACACAAGTGCGAAAAGTGGTTTTTCAACACTAACACAAGTGCGAAAAGTGGTTTTTCCACAATAATACAAGTGCAAAAGTGGTTTCCTGCACCAACACAAGTGCGAAAAGTGGTTTTTCAACACTAACACAAGTGCGAAAAGTGGTTTTTCAACACTATCACAAGTGCAAAAAGTGTTTTTTCCACACTAAAACAAGTGCAAAAGTGGTTTCCTTCACCAACACAAGTGCGAAAAGTGGTTTTTCAACACTAACACAAGTGCGAAAAGTGGTTTTTCAACACTAACACAAGTGCAAAAAGTGTTTTTTCCACACTAATACAAGTGCAAAAGTGGTTTCCTGCACCAACACAAGTGCGAAAAGTGGTTTTTCAACACTAACACAAGTGCGAAAAGTGGTTTTTCAACACTAACACAAGTGCAAAAAGTGGTTTCCTGCACCAACACAAGTGCGAAAAGTGGTTTTTCATCACTAACACAAGTGCGAAAAGTGGTTTTTCAACACTATCACAAGTGCAAAAAGTGTTTTTTCCACACTAATACATGTGCAAAAGTGGTTTCCTGCACTAACACAAGTGCGAAAAGTGGTTTTTCAACACTAACACAAGTGCGAGAAGTGGTTTTTCAACACTAACACAAGTGCGAAAAGTGGTTTTTCAACACTAACACAAGTGCGAAAAGTGTTTTTTCCACACTAATACAAGTGCAAAAGTGGTTTCCTGCACCAACACAAGTGCAAAAAGTGGTTTTTCAACACTAACACAAGTGCGAAAAGTGGTTTTTCAACACTAACACAAGTGCGAAAAGTGGTTTTTCAACACTAACACAAGTGCGAAAAGTGGTTTCCTGCACCAACACAAGTGCGAAAAGTGGTTTTTCAACACTAACACAAGTGCGAAAAGTGGTTTTTCAACACTATCACAAGTGCAAAAAGTGTTTTTTCCACACTAATACATGTGCAAAAGTGGTTTCCTGCACTAACACAAGTGCGAAAAGTGGTTTTTCAACACTAAGACAAGTGCGAGAAGTGGTTTTTCAACACTATCACAAGTGCGAAAAGTGTTTTTTCCACACTAATACAAGTGCAAAAGTGGTTTCCTGCACCAACACAAGTGCGAAAAGTGGTTTTTCAACACTAACACAAGTGCGAAAAGTGGTTTTTCAACACTAACACAAGTGCGAAAAGTGTTTTTTTCACACTAATACAAGTGCAAAAGTGGTTTCCTGCATCAACACAAGTGCGAAAAGTGGTTTTTCAACACTAACACAAGAGCGAAAAGTGGTTTTTCAACACTAACACAAGTGCGAAAAGTGTTTTTTCAACACTAACACAAGTGCGAAAAGTGGTTTTTCAACACTAACACAAGTGCGAAAAGTGGTTTTTCAACACTAATACAAGTGCAAAAGTGGTTTCCTGCACCAACACAAGTGCGAAAAGTGGTTTTTCAACACTAACACAAGTGCAAAAAGTGGTTTTTCAACACTATCACAAGTGCAAAAAGTGTTTTTTCCACACTAATACAAGTGCAAAAGTGGTTTCCTGCACCAATACAAGTGCGAAAAGTGGTTTTTCAACACTAACACAAGTGCGAAAAGTGGTTTTTCAACACTAACACAAGTGCGAAAAGTGGTTTTTCCACACTAATACAAGTGCAAAAGTGGTTTCCTGCACCAACACAAGTGCGAAAAGTGGTTTTTCAACAATAACACAAGTGCGAAAAGTGGTTTTTCAACACTATCACAAGTGCAAAAAGTGTTTTTTCCACACTAATACAAGTGCAAAAGTGGTTTCCTGCACCAACACGAGTGCGAATAGTGGTTTTTCAACACTAACACAAGTGCGAAAAGTGGTTTTTCAACACTAACACAAGTGCGAAAAGTGGTTTTTCCACACTAATACAAGTGCAAAAGTGGTTTCCTGCACCAACACAAGTGCGAAAGTGGTTTTTCAACACTAACACAAGTGCGAAAAGTGGTTTTTCAACACTATCACAAGTGCAAAAAGTGTTTTTTCCACACTAATACAAGTGCAAAAGTGGTTTCCTGCACCAACACGAGTGCGAAAAGTGGTTTTTCAACACTAACACAAGTGCGAAAAGTGGTTTTTCAACACTAACACAAGTGCGAAAAGTCGTTTTTCAACACTAACACAAGTGCGAAAAGTGTTTTTTCCACACTAATACAAGTGCAAATGTGGTTTCCTGCACCAACACAAGTGCGAAAAGTGGTTTTTCAACACTAACACAAGTGCGAAAAGTGGTTTTTCAACACTAACACAAGTGCAAAAAGTGGTTTTTCAACACTATCACAAGTGCAAAAAGTGTTTTTTCCACACTAATACAAGTGCAAAAGTGGTTTCCTGCACCAATACAAGTGCGAAAAGTGGTTTTTCAACACTAACACAAGTGCGAAAAGTGGTTTTTCAACACTAACACAAGTGCGAAAAGTGGTTTTTCCACACTAATACAAGTGCAAAAGTGGTTTCCTGCACCAACACAAGTGCGAAAAGTGGTTTTTCAACAATAACACAAGTGCGAAAAGTGGTTTTTCAACACTATCACAAGTGCAAAAAGTGTTTTTTCCACACTAATACAAGTGCAAAAGTGGTTTCCTGCACCAACACGAGTGCGAATAGTGGTTTTTCAACACTAACACAAGTGCGAAAAGTGGTTTTTCAACACTAACACAAGTGCGAAAAGTGGTTTTTCCACACTAATACAAGTGCAAAAGTGGTTTCCTGCACCAACACAAGTGCGAAAGTGGTTTTTCAACACTAACACAAGTGCGAAAAGTGGTTTTTCAACACTATCACAAGTGCAAAAAGTGTTTTTTCCACACTAATACAAGTGCAAAAGTGGTTTCCTGCACCAACACGAGTGCGAAAAGTGGTTTTTCAACACTAACACAAGTGCGAAAAGTGGTTTTTCAACACTAACACAAGTGCGAAAAGTCGTTTTTCAACACTAACACAAGTGCGAAAAGTGTTTTTTCCACACTAATACAAGTGCAAAAGTGGTTTCCTGCACCAACACAAGTGCGAAAAGTGGTTTTTCAACACTAACACAAGTGCGAAAAGTGGTTTTTCAACACTAACACAAGTGCGAAAAGTGGTTTTTCAACACTAACACAAGTGCGAAAAGTGGTTTTTCAACACTAACACAAGTGCGAAAAGTGGTTTTTCCACACTAATACAAGTGCAAAAGTGGTTTCCTGCACCAACACAAGTGCGAAAAGTGGTTTTTCAACAATAACACAAGTGCGAAAAGTGGTTTTTCAACACTATCACAAGTGCAAAAAGTGTTTTTTCCACACTAATACAAGTGCAAAAGTGGTTTCCTGCACCAACACGAGTGCGAATAGTGGTTTTTCAACACTAACACAAGTGCGAAAAGTGGTTTTTCAACACCAACACAAGTGCGAAAAGTGGTTTTTCCACACTAATACAAGTGCAAAAGTGGTTTCCTGCACCAACACAAGTGCGAAAGTGGTTTTTCAACACTAACACAAGTGCGAAAAGTGGTTTTTCAACACTATCACAAGTGCAAAAAGTGTTTTTTCCACACTAATACAAGTGCAAAAGTGGTTTCCTGCACCAACACGAGTGCGAAAAGTGGTTTTTCAACACTAACACAAGTGCGAAAAGTGGTTTTTCAACACTAACACAAGTGCGAAAAGTCGTTTTTCAACACTAACACAAGTGCGAAAAGTGTTTTTTCCACACTAATACAAGTGCAAAAGTGGTTTCCTGCACCAACACAAGTGCGAAAAGTGGTTTTTCAACACTAACACAAGTGCGAAAAGTGGTTTTTCAACACTAACACAAGTGCGAAAAGTGGTTTTTCAACACTAACACAAGTGCGAAAAGTGGTTTTTCAACACTAACACAAGTGCGAAAAGTGGTTTTTCCACACTAATACAAGTGCAAAAGTGGTTTCCTGCACCAACACAAGTGCGAAAAGTGGTTTTTCAACACTAATACAAGTGCAAAAGTGGTTTTTCAACACTAACACAAGTGTGAAAAGTGATTTTTCTACACTAACACAAGTGCAAAAAGTGGTTTTTCAACACTATCACAAGTGCAAAAAGTGTTTTTTCCACACTAATACAAGTGCAAAAGTGGTTTCCTGCACCAACACAAGTGTGAAAAGTGGTTTTTCAACACTAACACAAGTGCGAAAAGTGGTTTTTCAACACTATCACAAGTGCAAAAAGTGTTTTTTCCACACTAATACAAGTGCAAAAGTGGTTTCCTGCACCAACACAAGTGCGAAAAGTGGTTTTTCAACACTAACACAAGTGCGAAAAGTGGTTTTTCAACACTAACACAAGTGCTAAAAGTGGTTTTTCAACACTAACACAAGTGCGAAAAGTGGTTTTTCAACACTATCACAAGTGCAAAAAGTGTTTTTTCCACACTAATACAAGTGCGAAAAGTGGTTTTTCAACACTAACACAAGTGCGAAAAGTGGTTTTTCAACACTAACACAAGTGCGAAAAGTGTTTTTTCCACACTAATACAAGTGCAAAAGTGGTTTCCTGCACCAACACAAGTGCAAAAAGTGGTTTTTCAACACTAACACAAGTGCGAAAAGTGGTTTTTCAACACTAACACAAGTGCGAAAAGTGGTTTTTCAACACTAACACAAGTGCGAAAAGTGGTTTTTCAACACTAACACAAGTGCGAAAAGTGGTTTTTCAACACTAACACAAGTGCGAAAAGTGGTTTTTCCACAATAATACAAGTGCAAAAGTGGTTTCCTGCACCAACACAAGTGCGAAAAGTGGTTTTTCAACACTAACACAAGTGCGAAAAGTGGTTTTTCAACACTATCACAAGTGCAAAAAGTGTTTTTTCCACACTAAAACAAGTGCAAAAGTGGTTTCCTTCACCAACACAAGTGCGAAAAGTGGTTTTTCAACACTAACACAAGTGCGAAAAGTGGTTTTTCAACACTAACACAAGTGCAAAAAGTGTTTTTTCCACACTAATACAAGTGCAAAAGTGGTTTCCTGCACCAACACAAGTGCGAAAAGTGGTTTTTCAACACTAACACAAGTGCGAAAAGTGGTTTTTCAACACTAACACAAGTGCAAAAAGTGGTTTCCTGCACCAACACAAGTGCGAAAAGTGGTTTTTCATCACTAACACAAGTGCGAAAAGTGGTTTTTCAACACTATCACAAGTGCAAAAAGTGTTTTTTCCACACTAATACATGTGCAAAAGTGGTTTCCTGCACTAACACAAGTGCGAAAAGTGGTTTTTCAACACTAACACAAGTGCGAGAAGTGGTTTTTCAACACTAACACAAGTGCGAAAAGTGGTTTTTCAACACTAACACAAGTGCGAAAAGTGTTTTTTCCACACTAATACAAGTGCAAAAGTGGTTTCCTGCACCAACACAAGTGCAAAAAGTGGTTTTTCAACACTAACACAAGTGCGAAAAGTGGTTTTTCAACACTAACACAAGTGCGAAAAGTGGTTTTTCAACACTAACACAAGTGCGAAAAGTGGTTTCCTGCACCAACACAAGTGCGAAAAGTGGTTTTTCAACACTAACACAAGTGCGAAAAGTGGTTTTTCAACACTATCACAAGTGCAAAAAGTGTTTTTTCCACACTAATACATGTGCAAAAGTGGTTTCCTGCACTAACACAAGTGCGAAAAGTGGTTTTTCAACACTAAGACAAGTGCGAGAAGTGGTTTTTCAACACTATCACAAGTGCGAAAAGTGTTTTTTCCACACTAATACAAGTGCAAAAGTGGTTTCCTGCACCAACACAAGTGCGAAAAGTGGTTTTTCAACACTAACACAAGTGCGAAAAGTGGTTTTTCAACACTAACACAAGTGCGAAAAGTGTTTTTTTCACACTAATACAAGTGCAAAAGTGGTTTCCTGCATCAACACAAGTGCGAAAAGTGGTTTTTCAACACTAACACAAGAGCGAAAAGTGGTTTTTCAACACTAACACAAGTGCGAAAAGTGTTTTTTCAACACTAACACAAGTGCGAAAAGTGGTTTTTCAACACTAACACAAGTGCTAAAAGTGGTTTTTCAACACTAACACAAGTGCGAAAAGTGGTTTTTCAACACTATCACAAGTGCAAAAAGTGTTTTTTCCACACTAATACAAGTGCGAAAAGTGGTTTTTCAACACTAACACAAGTGCGAAAAGTGGTTTTTCAACACTAACACAAGTGCGAAAAGTGTTTTTTCCACACTAATACAAGTGCAAAAGTGGTTTCCTGCACCAACACAAGTGCAAAAAGTGGTTTTTCAACACTAACACAAGTGCGAAAAGTGGTTTTTCAACACTAACACAAGTGCGAAAAGTGGTTTTTCAACACTAACACAAGTGCGAAAAGTGGTTTTTCAACACTAACACAAGTGCGAAAAGTGGTTTTTCAACACTAACACAAGTGCGAAAAGTGGTTTTTCCACAATAATACAAGTGCAAAAGTGGTTTCCTGCACCAACACAAGTGCGAAAAGTGGTTTTTCAACACTAACACAAGTGCGAAAAGTGGTTTTTCAACACTATCACAAGTGCAAAAAGTGTTTTTTCCACACTAAAACAAGTGCAAAAGTGGTTTCCTTCACCAACACAAGTGCGAAAAGTGGTTTTTCAACACTAACACAAGTGCGAAAAGTGGTTTTTCAACACTAACACAAGTGCAAAAAGTGTTTTTTCCACACTAATACAAGTGCAAAAGTGGTTTCCTGCACCAACACAAGTGCGAAAAGTGGTTTTTCAACACTAACACAAGTGCGAAAAGTGGTTTTTCAACACTAACACAAGTGCAAAAAGTGGTTTCCTGCACCAACACAAGTGCGAAAAGTGGTTTTTCATCACTAACACAAGTGCGAAAAGTGGTTTTTCAACACTATCACAAGTGCAAAAAGTGTTTTTTCCACACTAATACATGTGCAAAAGTGGTTTCCTGCACTAACACAAGTGCGAAAAGTGGTTTTTCAACACTAACACAAGTGCGAGAAGTGGTTTTTCAACACTAACACAAGTGCGAAAAGTGGTTTTTCAACACTAACACAAGTGCGAAAAGTGTTTTTTCCACACTAATACAAGTGCAAAAGTGGTTTCCTGCACCAACACAAGTGCAAAAAGTGGTTTTTCAACACTAACACAAGTGCGAAAAGTGGTTTTTCAACACTAACACAAGTGCGAAAAGTGGTTTTTCAACACTAACACAAGTGCGAAAAGTGGTTTCCTGCACCAACACAAGTGCGAAAAGTGGTTTTTCAACACTAACACAAGTGCGAAAAGTGGTTTTTCAACACTATCACAAGTGCAAAAAGTGTTTTTTCCACACTAATACATGTGCAAAAGTGGTTTCCTGCACTAACACAAGTGCGAAAAGTGGTTTTTCAACACTAAGACAAGTGCGAGAAGTGGTTTTTCAACACTATCACAAGTGCGAAAAGTGTTTTTTCCACACTAATACAAGTGCAAAAGTGGTTTCCTGCACCAACACAAGTGCGAAAAGTGGTTTTTCAACACTAACACAAGTGCGAAAAGTGGTTTTTCAACACTAACACAAGTGCGAAAAGTGTTTTTTTCACACTAATACAAGTGCAAAAGTGGTTTCCTGCATCAACACAAGTGCGAAAAGTGGTTTTTCAACACTAACACAAGAGCGAAAAGTGGTTTTTCAACACTAACACAAGTGCGAAAAGTGTTTTTTCAACACTAAAACAAGTGCAAAAGTGGTTTCCTTCACCAACACAAGTGCGAAAAGTGGTTTTTCAACACTAACACAAGTGCGAAAAGTGGTTTTTCAACACTAACACAAGTGCAAAAAGTGTTTTTTCCACACTAATACAAGTGCAAAAGTGGTTTCCTGCACCAACACAAGTGCGAAAAGTGGTTTTTCAACACTAACACAAGTGCGAAAAGTGGTTTTTCAACACTAACACAAGTGCAAAAAGTGGTTTCCTGCACCAACACAAGTGCGAAAAGTGGTTTTTCATCACTAACACAAGTGCGAAAAGTGGTTTTTCAACACTATCACAAGTGCAAAAAGTGTTTTTTCCACACTAATACATGTGCAAAAGTGGTTTCCTGCACTAACACAAGTGCGAAAAGTGGTTTTTCAACACTAACACAAGTGCGAGAAGTGGTTTTTCAACACTAACACAAGTGCGAAAAGTGGTTTTTCAACACTAACACAAGTGCGAAAAGTGTTTTTTCCACACTAATACAAGTGCAAAAGTGGTTTCCTGCACCAACACAAGTGCAAAAAGTGGTTTTTCAACACTAACACAAGTGCGAAAAGTGGTTTTTCAACACTAACACAAGTGCGAAAAGTGGTTTTTCAACACTAACACAAGTGCGAAAAGTGGTTTCCTGCACCAACACAAGTGCGAAAAGTGGTTTTTCAACACTAACACAAGTGCGAAAAGTGGTTTTTCAACACTATCACAAGTGCAAAAAGTGTTTTTTCCACACTAATACATGTGCAAAAGTGGTTTCCTGCACTAACACAAGTGCGAAAAGTGGTTTTTCAACACTAAGACAAGTGCGAGAAGTGGTTTTTCAACACTATCACAAGTGCGAAAAGTGTTTTTTCCACACTAATACAAGTGCAAAAGTGGTTTCCTGCACCAACACAAGTGCGAAAAGTGGTTTTTCAACACTAACACAAGTGCGAAAAGTGGTTTTTCAACACTAACACAAGTGCGAAAAGTGTTTTTTTCACACTAATACAAGTGCAAAAGTGGTTTCCTGCATCAACACAAGTGCGAAAAGTGGTTTTTCAACACTAACACAAGAGCGAAAAGTGGTTTTCAACACTAACACAAGTGCGAAAAGTGTTTTTTCAACACTAACACAAGTGCGAAAAGTGGTTTTTCAACACTAACACAAGTGCTAAAAGTGGTTTTTCAACACTAACACAAGTGCGAAAAGTGGTTTTTCAACACTATCACAAGTGCAAAAAGTGTTTTTTCCACACTAATACAAGTGCGAAAAGTGGTTTTTCAACACTAACACAAGTGCGAAAAGTGGTTTTTCAACACTAACACAAGTGCGAAAAGTGTTTTTTCCACACTAATACAAGTGCAAAAGTGGTTTCCTGCACCAACACAAGTGCAAAAAGTGGTTTTTCAACACTAACACAAGTGCGAAAAGTGGTTTTTCAACACTAACACAAGTGCGAAAAGTGGTTTTTCAACACTAACACAAGTGCGAAAAGTGGTTTTTCAACACTAACACAAGTGCGAAAAGTGGTTTTTCAACACTAACACAAGTGCGAAAAGTGGTTTTTCCACAATAATACAAGTGCAAAAGTGGTTTCCTGCACCAACACAAGTGCGAAAAGTGGTTTTTCAACACTAACACAAGTGCGAAAAGTGGTTTTTCAACACTATCACAAGTGCAAAAAGTGTTTTTTCCACACTAAAACAAGTGCAAAAGTGGTTTCCTTCACCAACACAAGTGCGAAAAGTGGTTTTTCAACACTAACACAAGTGCGAAAAGTGGTTTTTTCAACACTAACACAAGTGCAAAAAAGTGTTTTTTCCACACTAATACAAGTGCAAAAGTGGTTTCCTGCACCAACACAAGTGCGAAAAGTGGTTTTTCAACACTAACACAAGTGCGAAAAGTGTTTTTCAACACTAACACAAGTGCAAAAAGTGGTTTCCTGCACCAACACAAGTGCGAAAAGTGGTTTTTCATCACTAACACAAGTGCGAAAAGTGGTTTTTCAACACTATCACAAGTGCAAAAAGTGTTTTTTCCACACTAATACATGTGCAAAAGTGGTTTCCTGCACTAACACAAGTGCGAAAAGTGGTTTTCAACACTAACACAAGTGCGAGAAGTGGTTTTACAACACTAACACAAGTGCGAAAAGTGGTTTTTCAACACTAACACAAGTGCGAAAGTGTTTTTTCCACACTAATACAAGTGCAAAAGTGGTTTCCTGCACCAACACAAGTGCAAAAAGTGGTTTTTCAACACTAACACAAGTGCGAAAAGTGGTTTTTCAACACTAACACAAGTGCGAAAAGTGGTTTTTCAACACTAACACAAGTGCGAAAAGTGGTTTCCTGCACCAACACAAGTGCGACAAGTGAGTGTTTTCAACACTAACACAAGTGCGAAAAGTGTTTTTCAACACTATCACAAGTGCAAAAAGTGTTTTTTCCACACTAATACAATGTGCAAAAGTGGTTTCCTGCACTAACACAAGTGCGAAAAGTGGTTTTTCAACACTAAGACAAGTGCGAGAAGTGGTTTTTCAACACTATCACAAGTGCGAAAAGTGTTTTTTTCCACACTAATACAAGTGCAAAAGTGGTTTCCTGTACCAACACAAGTGCGAAAAGTGGTTTTTCAACACTAACACAAGTGCGAAAAGTGGTTTTTCAACACTAACACAAGTGCGAAAAGTGTTTTTTTCACACTAATACAAGTGCAAAAGTGGTTTCCTGCATCAACACAAGTGCGAAAAGTGGTTTTTCCAACACTAACACAAGAGCGAAAAGTGGTTTTTCAACACTAACACAAGTGCGAAAAGTGTTTTTCAACACTAACACAAGTGCGAAAAGTGGTTTTTCAACACTAACACAAGTGCGAAAAGTGGTTTTTCAACACTAATACAAGTGCAAAAGTGGTTTCCTGCACCAACACAAGTGCGAAAAGTGGTTTTTCAACACTAACACAAGTGCAAAAAGTGGTTTTTCAACACTATCACAAGTGCAAAAAGTGTTTTTTCCACACTAATACAAGTGCAAAAGTGGTTTCCTGCACCAATACAAGTGCGAAAAGTGGTTTTTCAACACTAACACAAGTGCGAAAAGTGGTTTTTCAACACTAACACAAGTGCGAAAAGTGGTTTTTCACACTAATACAAGTGCAAAAGTGGTTTCCTGCACCAACACAAGTGCGAAAAGTGGTTTTTCAACAATAACACAAGTGCGAAAAGTGGTTTTTCAACACTATCACAAGTGCAAAAAGTGTTTTTTCCACACTAATACAAGTGCAAAAGTGGTTTCCTGCACCAACACGAGTGCGAATAGTGGTTTTTCAACACTAACACAAGTGCGAAAAGTGTTTTCAACACTAACACAAGTGCGAAAAGTGGTTTTTCCACACTAATACAAGTGCAAAAGTGGTTTCCTGCACCAACACAAGTGCGAAAGTGGTTTTTCAACACTAACACAAGTGCGAAAAGTGGTTTTTCAACACTATCACAAGTGCAAAAAGTGTTTTTTCCACACTAATACAAGTGCAAAAGTGGTTTCCTGCACCAACACGAGTGCGAAAAGTGGTTTTTTCAACACTAACACAAGTGCGAAAAGTGGTTTTTCAACACTAACACAAGTGCGAAAAGTCGTTTTTCAACACTAACACAAGTGCGAAAAGTGTTTTTTCCACACTAATACAAGTGCAAATGTGGTTTCCTGCACCAACACAAGTGCGAAAAGTGGTTTTTCAACACTAACACAAGTGCGAAAAGTGGTTTTTCAACACTAACACAAGTGCAAAAAGTGGTTTTTCAACACTATCACAAGTGCAAAAAGTGTTTTTTCCACACTAATACAAGTGCAAAAGTGGTTTCCTGCACCAATACAAGTGCGAAAAGTGGTTTTTCAACACTAACACAAGTGCGAAAAGTGGTTTTTCAACACTAACACAAGTGCGAAAAGTGGTTTTTCCACACTAATACAAGTGCAAAAGTGGTTTCCTGCACCAACACAAGTGCGAAAAGTGGTTTTTCAACAATAACACAAGTGCGAAAAGTGGGTTTTCAACACTATCACAAGTGCAAAAAGTGTTTTTTCCACACTAATACAAGTGCAAAAGTGGTTTCCTGCACCAACACGAGTGCGAATAGTGGTTTTTCAACACTAACACAAGTGCGAAAAGTGGTTTTTCAACACTAACACAAGTGCGAAAAGTGGTTTTTCCACACTAATACAAGTGCAAAAGTGGTTTCCTGCACCAACACAAGTGCGAAAGTGGTTTTTCAACACTAACACAAGTGCGAAAAGTGGTTTTTCAACACTATCACAAGTGCAAAAAGTGTTTTTTCCACACTAATACAAGTGCAAAAGTGGTTTCCTGCACCAACACGAGTGCGAAAAGTGGTTTTTCAACACTAACACAAGTGCGAAAAGTGGTTTTTCAACACTAACACAAGTGCGAAAAGTCGTTTTTCAACACTAACACAAGTGCGAAAAGTGTTTTTTCCACACTAATACAAGTGCAAAAGTGGTTTCCTGCACCAACACAAGTGCGAAAAGTGGTTTTTCAACACTAACACAAGTGCGAAAAGTGGTTTTTCAACACTAACACAAGTGCGAAAAGTGGTTTTTCCACACTAACACAAGTGCGAAAAGTGGTTTTTCAACACTAACACAAGTGCGAAAAGTGGTTTTTCCACACTAATACAAGTGCAAAAGTGGTTTCCTGCACCAACACAAGTGCGAAAAGTGGTTTTTCAACACTAATACAAGTGCAAAAGTGGTTTTTCAACACTAACACAAGTGTGAAAAGTGATTTTTCTACACTAACACAAGTGCAAAAAGTGGTTTTTCAACACTATCACAAGTGCAAAAAGTGTTTTTTCCACAATAATACAAGTGCAAAAGTGGTTTCCTGCACCAACACAAGTGTGAAAAGTGGTTTTTCAACACTAACACAAGTGCGAAAAGTGGTTTTTCAACACTATCACAAGTGCAAAAAGTGTTTTTTCCACACTAATACAAGTGCAAAAGTGGTTTCCTGCACCAACACAAGTGCGAAAAGTGGTTTTTCAACACTAACACAAGTGCGAAAAGTGGTTTTTCAACACTAACACAAGTGCTAAAAGTGGTTTTTCAACACTAACACAAGTGCGAAAAGTGGTTTTTCAACACTATCACAAGTGCAAAAAGTGTTTTTTCCACACTAATACAAGTGCGAAAAGTGGTTTTTCAACACTAACACAAGTGCGAAAAGTGGTTTTTCAACACTAACACAAGTGCGAAAAGTGTTTTTTCCACACTAATACAAGTGCAAAAGTGGTTTCCTGCACCAACACAAGTGCAAAAAGTGGTTTTTCAACACTAACACAAGTGCGAAAAGTGGTTTTTCAACACTAACACAAGTGCGAAAAGTGGTTTTTCAACACTAACACAAGTGCGAAAAGTGGTTTTTCAACACTAACACAAGTGCGAAAAGTGGTTTTTCAACACTAACACAAGTGCGAAAAGTGGTTTTTCCACAATAATACAAGTGCAAAAGTGGTTTCCTGCACCAACACAAGTGCGAAAAGTGGTTTTTCAACACTAACACAAGTGCGAAAAGTGGTTTTTCAACACTATCACAAGTGCAAAAAGTGTTTTTTCCACACTAAAACAAGTGCAAAAGTGGTTTCCTTCACCAACACAAGTGCGAAAAGTGGTTTTTCAACACTAACACAAGTGCGAAAAGTGGTTTTTCAACACTAACACAAGTGCAAAAAGTGTTTTTTCCACACTAATACAAGTGCAAAAGTGGTTTCCTGCACCAACACAAGTGCGAAAAGTGGTTTTTCAACACTAACACAAGTGCGAAAAGTGGTTTTTCAACACTAACACAAGTGCAAAAAGTGGTTTCCTGCACCAACACAAGTGCGAAAAGTGGTTTTTCATCACTAACACAAGTGCGAAAAGTGGTTTTTCAACACTATCACAAGTGCAAAAAGTGTTTTTTCCACACTAATACATGTGCAAAAGTGGTTTCCTGCACTAACACAAGTGCGAAAAGTGGTTTTTCAACACTAACACAAGTGCGAGAAGTGGTTTTTCAACACTAACACAAGTGCGAAAAGTGGTTTTTCAACACTAACACAAGTGCGAAAAGTGTTTTTTCCACACTAATACAAGTGCAAAAGTGGTTTCCTGCACCAACACAAGTGCAAAAAGTGGTTTTTCAACACTAACACAAGTGCGAAAAGTGGTTTTTCAACACTAACACAAGTGCGAAAAGTGGTTTTTCAACACTAACACAAGTGCGAAAAGTGGTTTCCTGCACCAACACAAGTGCGAAAAGTGGTTTTTCAACACTAACACAAGTGCGAAAAGTGGTTTTTCAACACTATCACAAGTGCAAAAAGTGTTTTTTCCACACTAATACATGTGCAAAAGTGGTTTCCTGCACTAACACAAGTGCGAAAAGTGGTTTTTCAACACTAAGACAAGTGCGAGAAGTGGTTTTTCAACACTATCACAAGTGCGAAAAGTGTTTTTTCCACACTAATACAAGTGCAAAAGTGGTTTCCTGCACCAACACAAGTGCGAAAAGTGGTTTTTCAACACTAACACAAGTGCGAAAAGTGGTTTTTCAACACTAACACAAGTGCGAAAAGTGTTTTTTTCACACTAATACAAGTGCAAAAGTGGTTTCCTGCATCAACACAAGTGCGAAAAGTGGTTTTTCAACACTAACACAAGAGCGAAAAGTGGTTTTTCAACACTAACACAAGTGCGAAAAGTGTTTTTTCAACACTAACACAAGTGCGAAAAGTGGTTTTTCAACACTAACACAAGTGCGAAAAGTGGTTTTTCAACACTAATACAAGTGCAAAAGTGGTTTCCTGCACCAACACAAGTGCGAAAAGTGGTTTTTCAACACTAACACAAGTGCAAAAAGTGGTTTTTCAACACTATCACAAGTGCAAAAAGTTTTTTTTCCACACTAATACAAGTGCAAAAGTGGTTTCCTGCACCAATACAAGTGCGAAAAGTGGTTTTTCAACACTAACACAAGTGCGAAAAGTGGTTTTTCAACACTAACACAAGTGCGAAAAGTGGTTTTTCCACACTAATACAAGTGCAAAAGTGGTTTCCTGCACCAACACAAGTGCGAAAAGTGGTTTTTCAACAATAACACAAGTGCGAAAAGTGGTTTTTCAACACTATCACAAGTGCAAAAAGTGTTTTTTCCACACTAATACAAGTGCAAAAGTGGTTTCCTGCACCAACACGAGTGCGAATAGTGGTTTTTCAACACTAACACAAGTGCGAAAAGTGGTTTTTCAACACTAACACAAGTGCGAAAAGTGGTTTTTCCACACTAATACAAGTGCAAAAGTGGTTTCCTGCACCAACACAAGTGCGAAAGTGGTTTTTCAACACTAACACAAGTGCGAAAAGTGGTTTTTCAACACTATCACAAGTGCAAAAAGTGTTTTTTCCACACTAATACAAGTGCAAAAGTGGTTTCCTGCACCAACACGAGTGCGAAAAGTGGTTTTTCAACACTAACACAAGTGCGAAAAGTGGTTTTTCAACACTAACACAAGTGCGAAAAGTCGTTTTTCAACACTAACACAAGTGCGAAAAGTGTTTTTTCCACACTAATACAAGTGCAAAAGTGGTTTCCTGCACCAACACAAGTGCGAAAAGTGGTTTTTCAACACTAACACAAGTGCGAAAAGTGGTTTTTCAACACTAACACAAGTGCGAAAAGTGGTTTTTCAACACTAACACAAGTGCGAAAAGTGGTTTTTCAACACTAACACAAGTGCGAAAAGTGGTTTTTCCACACTAATACAAGTGCAAAAGTGGTTTCCTGCACCAACACAAGTGCGAAAAGTGGTTTTTCAACACTAATACAAGTGCAAAAGTGGTTTTTCAACACTAACACAAGTGTGAAAAGTGATTTTTCTACACTAACACAAGTGCAAAAAGTGGTTTTTCAACACTATCACAAGTGCAAAAAGTGTTTTTTCCACACTAATACAAGTGCAAAAGTGGTTTCCTGCACCAACACAAGTGTGAAAGTGGTTTTTCAACACTAACACAAGTGCGAAAAGTGGTTTTTCAACACTATCACAAGTGCAAAAAGTGTTTTTTCCACACTAATACAAGTGCAAAAGTGGTTTCCTGCACCAACACAAGTGCGAAAAGTGGTTTTTCAACACTAACACAAGTGCGAAAAGTGGTTTTTCAACACTAACACAAGTGCTAAAAGTGGTTTTTCAACACTAACACAAGTGCGAAAAGTGGTTTTTCAACACTATCACAAGTGCAAAAAGTGTTTTTTCCACACTAATACAAGTGCAAAAGTGGTTTCCTGCACCAACACAAGTGCGAAAAGTGGTTTTTCAACACTAACACAAGTGCGAAAAGTGGTTTTTCAACACTAACACAAGTGTGAAAAGTGGTTTTTCCACACTAATACAAGTGCAAAAGTGGTTTCCTGCACCAACACAAGTGCGAAAAGTGGTTTTTCAACACTAACACAAGTGCCAAAAGTGGTTTTTCAACACTATCACAAGTGCAAAAAGTGTTTTTTCCACACTAATTCAAGTGCAAAAGTGGTTTCCTGCACCAACACAAGTGCGAAAAGTGGTTTTTCAACACTAACACAAGTGCGAAAAGTGGTTTTTCAACACTAACACAAGTGCAAAAAGTGTTTTTTCCACACTAATACAAGTGCAAAAGTGGTTTCCTGCACCAACACAAGTGCGAAAAGTGTTTTTTCAACACTAACAGAAGTGCGAAAAGTGGTTTTTCAACACTAACACAAGTGCAAAAAGTGTTTTTTCCACACTAATACAAGTGCAAAAGTGGTTTCCTGCACCAACACGAGTGCGAAAAGTGGTTTTTCAACACTAACACAAGTGCGAAAAGTGGTTTTTCAACACTAACACAAGTGCGAAAAGTCGTTTTTCAACACTAACACAAGTGCGAAAAGTGTTTTTTCCACACTAATACAAGTGCAAAAGTGGTTTCCTGCACCAACACAAGTGCGAAAAGTGGTTTTTCAACACTAACACAAGTGCGAAAAGTGGTTTTTCAACACTAACACAAGTGCGAAAAGTGGTTTTTCAACACTAACACAAGTGCGAAAAGTGGTTTTGCAACACTAACACAAGTGCGAAAAGTGGTTTTTCCACACTAATACAAGTGCAAAAGTGGTTTCCTGCACCAACACAAGTGCGAAAAGTGGTTTTTCAACACTAATACAAGTGCAAAAGTGGTTTTTCAACACTAACACAAGTGTGAAAAGTGATTTTTCTACACTAACACAAGTGCAAAAAGTGGTTTTTCAACACTATCACAAGTGCAAAAAGTGTTTTTTCCACAATAATACAAGTGCAAAAGTGGTTTCCTGCACCAACACAAGTGTGAAAAGTGGTTTTTCAACACTAACACAAGTGCGAAAAGTGGTTTTTCAACACTATCACAAGTGCAAAAAGTGTTTTTTCCACACTAATACAAGTGCAAAAGTGGTTTCCTGCACCAACACAAGTGCGAAAAGTGGTTTTTCAACACTAACACAAGTGCGAAAAGTGGTTTTTCAACACTAACACAAGTGCTAAAAGTGGTTTTTCAACACTAACACAAGTGCGAAAAGTGGTTTTTCAACACTATCACAAGTGCAAAAAGTGTTTTTTCCACACTAATACAAGTGCGAAAAGTGGTTTTTCAACACTAACACAAGTGCGAAAAGTGGTTTTTCAACACTAACACAAGTGCGAAAAGTGTTTTTTCCACACTAATACAAGTGCAAAAGTGGTTTCCTGCACCAACACAAGTGCAAAAAGTGGTTTTTCAACACTAACACAAGTGCGAAAAGTGGTTTTTCAACACTAACACAAGTGCGAAAAGTGGTTTTTCAACACTAACACAAGTGCGAAAAGTGGTTTTTCAACACTAACACAAGTGCGAAAAGTGGTTTTTCAACACTAACACAAGTGCGAAAAGTGGTTTTTCCACAATAATACAAGTGCAAAAGTGGTTTCCTGCACCAACACAAGTGCGAAAAGTGGTTTTTCAACACTAACACAAGTGCGAAAAGTGGTTTTTCAACACTATCACAAGTGCAAAAAGTGTTTTTTCCACACTAAAACAAGTGCAAAAGTGGTTTCCTTCACCAACACAAGTGCGAAAAGTGGTTTTTCAACACTAACACAAGTGCGAAAAGTGGTTTTTCAACACTAACACAAGTGCAAAAAGTGTTTTTTCCACACTAATACAAGTGCAAAAGTGGTTTCCTGCACCAACACAAGTGCGAAAAGTGGTTTTTCAACACTAACACAAGTGCGAAAAGTGGTTTTTCAACACTAACACAAGTGCAAAAAGTGGTTTCCTGCACCAACACAAGTGCGAAAAGTGGTTTTTCATCACTAACACAAGTGCGAAAAGTGGTTTTTCAACACTATCACAAGTGCAAAAAGTGTTTTTTCCACACTAATACATGTGCAAAAGTGGTTTCCTGCACTAACACAAGTGCGAAAAGTGGTTTTTCAACACTAACACAAGTGCGAGAAGTGGTTTTTCAACACTAACACAAGTGCGAAAAGTGGTTTTTCAACACTAACACAAGTGCGAAAAGTGTTTTTTCCACACTAATACAAGTGCAAAAGTGGTTTCCTGCACCAACACAAGTGCAAAAAGTGGTTTTTCAACACTAACACAAGTGCGAAAAGTGGTTTTTCAACACTAACACAAGTGCGAAAAGTGGTTTTTCAACACTAACACAAGTGCGAAAAGTGGTTTCCTGCACCAACACAAGTGCGAAAAGTGGTTTTTCAACACTAACACAAGTGCGAAAAGTGGTTTTTCAACACTATCACAAGTGCAAAAAGTGTTTTTTCCACACTAATACATGTGCAAAAGTGGTTTCCTGCACTAACACAAGTGCGAAAAGTGGTTTTTCAACACTAAGACAAGTGCGAGAAGTGGTTTTTCAACACTATCACAAGTGCGAAAAGTGTTTTTTCCACACTAATACAAGTGCAAAAGTGGTTTCCTGCACCAACACAAGTGCGAAAAGTGGTTTTTCAACACTAACACAAGTGCGAAAAGTGGTTTTTCAACACTAACACAAGTGCGAAAAGTGTTTTTTTCACACTAATACAAGTGCAAAAGTGGTTTCCTGCATCAACACAAGTGCGAAAAGTGGTTTTTCAACACTAACACAAGAGCGAAAAGTGGTTTTTCAACACTAACACAAGTGCGAAAAGTGTTTTTTCAACACTAACACAAGTGCGAAAAGTGGTTTTTCAACACTAACACAAGTGCGAAAAGTGGTTTTTCAACACTAATACAAGTGCAAAAGTGGTTTCCTGCACCAACACAAGTGCGAAAAGTGGTTTTTCAACACTAACACAAGTGCAAAAAGTGGTTTTTCAACACTATCACAAGTGCAAAAAGTGTTTTTTCCACACTAATACAAGTGCAAAAGTGGTTTCCTGCACCAATACAAGTGCGAAAAGTGGTTTTTCAACACTAACACAAGTGCGAAAAGTGGTTTTTCAACACTAACACAAGTGCGAAAAGTGGTTTTTCCACACTAATACAAGTGCAAAAGTGGTTTCCTGCACCAACACAAGTGCGAAAAGTGGTTTTTCAACAATAACACAAGTGCGAAAAGTGGTTTTTCAACACTATCACAAGTGCAAAAAGTGTTTTTTCCACACTAATACAAGTGCAAAAGTGGTTTCCTGCACCAACACGAGTGCGAATAGTGGTTTTTCAACACTAACACAAGTGCGAAAAGTGGTTTTTCAACACTAACACAAGTGCGAAAAGTGGTTTTTCCACACTAATACAAGTGCAAAAGTGGTTTCCTGCACCAACACAAGTGCGAAAGTGGTTTTTCAACACTAACACAAGTGCGAAAAGTGGTTTTTCAACACTATCACAAGTGCAAAAAGTGTTTTTTCCACACTAATACAAGTGCAAAAGTGGTTTCCTGCACCAACACGAGTGCGAAAAGTGGTTTTTCAACACTAACACAAGTGCGAAAAGTGGTTTTTCAACACTAACACAAGTGCGAAAAGTCGTTTTTCAACACTAACACAAGTGCGAAAAGTGTTTTTTCCACACTAATACAAGTGCAAAAGTGGTTTCCTGCACCAACACAAGTGCGAAAAGTGGTTTTTCAACACTAACACAAGTGCGAAAAGTGGTTTTTCAACACTAACACAAGTGCGAAAAGTGGTTTTTCAACACTAACACAAGTGCGAAAAGTGGTTTTTCAACACTAACACAAGTGCGAAAAGTGGTTTTTCCACACTAATACAAGTGCAAAAGTGGTTTCCTGCACCAACACAAGTGCGAAAAGTGGTTTTTCAACACTAATACAAGTGCAAAAGTGGTTTTTCAACACTAACACAAGTGTGAAAAGTGATTTTTCTACACTAACACAAGTGCAAAAAGTGGTTTTTCAACACTATCACAAGTGCAAAAAGTGTTTTTTCCACACTAATACAAGTGCAAAAGTGGTTTCCTGCACCAACACAAGTGTGAAAAGTGGTTTTTCAACACTAACACAAGTGCGAAAAGTGGTTTTTCAACACTATCACAAGTGCAAAAAGTGTTTTTTCCACACTAATACAAGTGCAAAAGTGGTTTCCTGCACCAACACAAGTGCGAAAAGTGGTTTTTCAACACTAACACAAGTGCGAAAAGTGGTTTTTCAACACTAACACAAGTGCTAAAAGTGGTTTTTCAACACTAACACAAGTGCGAAAAGTGGTTTTTCAACACTATCACAAGTGCAAAAAGTGTTTTTTCCACACTAATACAAGTGCAAAAGTGGTTTCCTGCACCAACACAAGTGCGAAAAGTGGTTTTTCAACACTAACACAAGTGCGAAAAGTGGTTTTTCAACACTAACACAAGTGTGAAAAGTGGTTTTTCCACACTAATACAAGTGCAAAAGTGGTTTCCTGCACCAACACAAGTGCTAAAAGTGGTTTTTCAACACTAACACAAGTGCCAAAAGTGGTTTTTCAACACTATCACAAGTGCAAAAAGTGTTTTTTCCACACTAATTCAAGTGCAAAAGTGGTTTCCTGCACCAACACAAGTGCGAAAAGTGGTTTTTCAACACTAACACAAGTGCGAAAAGTGGTTTTTCAACACTAACACAAGTGCAAAAAGTGTTTTTTCCACACTAATACAAGTGCAAAAGTGGTTTCCTGCACCAACACAAGTGCGAAAAGTGTTTTTTCAACACTAACAGAAGTGCGAAAAGTGGTTTTTCAACACTAACACAAGTGCAAAAAGTGTTTTTTCCACACTAATACAAGTGCAAAAGTGGTTTACTGCACCAACACAAGTGCGAAAAGTGGTTTTTCAACACTAACACAAGTGCGAAAAGTGGTTTTTCAACACTAACACAAGTGCTAAAAGTAGTTTTTCCACACTAATACAAGTGCAAAAGTGGTTTCCTGCACCAACACAAGTACGAAAAGTGGTTTTTCAACACTAACACAAGTGCCAAAAGTGGTTTTTCAACACTATCACAAGTGCAAAAAGTGTTTTTTCCACACTAATACAAGTGCAAAAGTGGTTTCCTGCACCAACACAAGTGCGAAAAGTGGTTTTTCAACACTAACACAAGTGCGAAAAGTGGTTTTTCAACACTAACACAAGTGCGAAAAGTGGTTTTTCCACACTAATACAAGTGCAAAAGTGGTTTCCTGCACCAACACAAGTGCGAAAAGTGGTTTTTCAACACTAACACAAGTGCGAAAAGTGGTTTTTCAACACTAACACAAGTGCGAAAAGTGGTTTTTCCCACACTAATACAACTGCAAAAGTGGTTTCCTGCACCAACACAAGTGCGAAAAGTGGTTTTTCAACACTAACACAGGTGCGAAAAGTGGTTTTTCAACACTAACACAAGTGCAAAAAGTGGTTTTTCCACACTAATACAAGTGCAAAAGTGGTTTCCTGCACCAACACAAGTGCGAAATGTGGTTTTTCAACACTAACACAAGTGCGAAAAGTGGTTTTTCAACACTATCACAAGTGCAAAAAGTGTTTTTTCCACACTAATACAAGTGCAAAAGTGGTTTCCTGCACCAACACAAGTGCGAAAGGTGGTTTTTCAACACTAACACAAGTGCGAAAAGTGGTTTTTCAACACTAACACAAGTGCGAAAAGTGGTTTTTCAACACTAACACAAGTGCGAAAAGTGGTTTTTCAACACTAACACAAGTGCGAAAAGTGTTTTTTCCACACTAATACAAGTGCAAAAGTGGTTTCCTGCACCAACACAAGTGCGAAAAGTGGTTTTTCAACACTAACACAAGTGCGAAAAGTGGTTTTTCAACACTAACACAAGTGCGAAAAGTGGTTTTTCAACACTAACACAAGTGCGAAAAGTGTTTTTTCCACACTAATACAAGTGCAAAAGTGGTTTCCTGCACCAACACAAGTGCGAAAAGTGGTTTTTCAACACTAACACAAGTGCGAAAAGTGGTTTTTCAACACTAACACAAGTGCGAAAAGTGGTTTTTCAACACTAACACAAGTGCGAAAAGTGGTTTTTCAACACTAACACAAGTGCGAAAAGTGGTTTTTCCACAATAATGCAAGTGCAAAAGTGGTTTCCTGCACCAACACAAGTGCGAAAAGTGGTTTTTCAACACTAACACAAGTGCGAAAAGTGGTTTTTCAACACTATCACAAGTGCAAAAAGTGTTTTTTCCACACTAAAACAAGTGCAAAAGTGGTTTCCTTCACCAACACAAGTGCGAAAAGTGGTTTTTCAACACTAACACAAGTGCGAAAAGTGGTTTTTCAACACTAACACAAGTGCAAAAAGTGTTTTTTCCACACTAATACAAGTGCAAAAGTGGTTTCCTGCACCAACACAAGTGCGAAAAGTGGTTTTTCAACACTAACACAAGTGCGAAAAGTGGTTTTTCAACACTAACACAAGTGCGAAAAGTGGTTTCCTGCACCAACACAAGTGCGAAAAGTGGTTTTTCAACACTAACACAAGTGCGAAAAGTGGTTTTTCAACACTATCACAAGTGCAAAAAGTGTTTTTTCCACACTAATACATGTGCAAAAGTGGTTTCCTGCACTAACACAACTGCGAAAAGTGGTTTTTCAACACTAACACAAGTGCGAGAAGTGGTTTTTCAACACTAACACAAGTGCGAAAAGTGGTTTTTCAACACTAACACAAGTGCGAAAAGTGTTTTTTCCACACTAATACAAGTGCAAAAGTGGTTTCCTGCACCAACACAAGTGCGAAAAGTGGTTTTTCAACACTAACACAAGTGCGAAAAGTGGTTTTTCAACACTAACACAAGTGCGAAAAGTGGTTTTTCAACACTAACACAAGTGCGAAAAGTGGTTTCCTGCACCAACACAAGTGCGAAAAGTGGTTTTTCAACACTAACACAAGTGCGAAAAGTGGTTTTTCAACACTATCACAAGTGCAAAAAGTGTTTTTTCCACACTAATACATGTGCAAAAGTGGTTTCCTGCACTAACACAAGTGCGAAAAGTGGTTTTTCAACACTAACACAAGTGCGAGAAGTGGTTTTTCAACACTATCACAAGTGCGAAAAGTGTTTTTTCCACACTAATACAAGTGCAAAAGTAGTTTCCTGCACCAACACAAGTGCGAAAAGTGGTTTTTCAACACTAACACAAGTGCGAAAAGTGGTTTTTCAACACTAACACAAGTGCGAAAAGTGTTTTTTTCACACTAATACAAGTGCAAAAGTGGTTTCCTGCATCAACACAAGTGCGAAAAGTGGTTTTTCAACACTAACACAAGAGCGAAAAGTGGTTTTTCAACACTAACACAAGTGCGAAAAGTGTTTTTTCAACACTAACACAAGTGCGAAAAGTGGTTTTTCAACACTAATACAAGTGCGAAAAGTGGTTTTTCAACAATAATACAAGTGCAAAAGTGGTTTCCTGCACCAACACAAGTGCGAAAAGTGGTTTTTCAACACTAACACAAGTGCAAAAAGTGGTTTTTCAACACTATCACAAGTGCAAAAAGTGTTTTTTCCACACTAATACAAGTGCAAAAGTGGTTTCCTGCACCAATACAAGTGCGAAAAGTGGTTTTTCAACACTAACACAAGTGCGAAATGTGGTTTTTCAACACTAACACAAGTGCGAAAAGTGGTTTTTCCACACTAATACAAGTGCAAAAGTGGTTTCCTGCACCAACACAAGTGCGAAAAGTGGTTTTTCAACACTAACACAAGTGCGAAAAGTGTTTTTTCCACACTAATTCAAGTGCAAAAGTGGTTTCCTGCACCAACACAAGTGCGAAAAGTGGTTTTTCAACACTAACACAAGTGCGAAAAGTGGTTTTTCAACACTAACACAAGTGCGAAAAGTGGTTTTTCAACACTAACACATGTGCGAAAAGTGGTTTTTCAACACTAACACAAGTGCGAAAAGTGTTTTTTCCACACTAATACAAGTGCAAAAGTGGTTTCCTGCACCAACACAAGTGCGAAAAGTCGTTTTTCAACACTAACACAAGTGCGAAAAGTGGTTTTTCAACACTAACCCAAGTGCGAAAAGTGGTTTTTCAACACTAACACAAGTGCGAAAAGTGGTTTTTCAACACTAACACAAGTGCGAAAAGTGGTTTTTCCACAATAATACAAGTGCAAAAGTGGTTTCCTGCACCAACACAAGTGCGAAAAGTGGTTTTTCAACACTAACACAAGTGCGAAAAGTGGTTTTTCAACACTATCACAAGTGCAAAAAGTGTTTTTTCCACACTAAAACAAGTGCAAAAGTGGTTTCCTTCACCAACACAAGTGCGAAAAGTGGTTTTTCAACACTAACACAAGTGCGAAAAGTGGTTTTTCAACACTAACACAAGTGCAAAAAGTGTTTTTTCCACACTAATACAAGTGCAAAAGTGGTTTCCTGCACCAACACAAGTGCGAAAAGTGGTTTTTCAACACTAACACAAGTGCGAAAAGTGGTTTTTCAACACTAACACAAGTGCAAAAAGTGGTTTCCTGCACCAACACAAGTGCGAAAAGTGGTTTTTCAACACTAACACAAGTGCGAAAAGTGGTTTTTCAACACTATCACAAGTGCAAAAAGTGTTTTTTCCACACTAATACATGTGCAAAAGTGGTTTCCTGCACTAACACAAGTGCGAAAAGTGGTTTTTCAACACTAACACAAGTGCGAGAAGTGGTTTTTCAACACTAACACAAGTGCGAAAAGTGGTTTTTCAACACTAACACAAGTGCGAAAAGTGTTTTTTCCACACTAATACAAGTGCAAAAGTGGTTTCCTGCACCAACACAAGTGCAAAAAGTGGTTTTTCAACACTAACACAAGTGCGAAAAGTGGTTTTTCAACACTAACACAAGTGCGAAAAGTGGTTTTTCAACACTAACACAAGTGCGAAAAGTGGTTTCCTGCACCAACACAAGTGCGAAAAGTGGTTTTTCAACACTAACACAAGTGCGAAAAGTGGTTTTTCAACACTATCACAAGTGCAAAAAGTGTTTTTTCCACACTAATACATGTGCAAAAGTGGTTTCCTGCACTAACACAAGTGCGAAAAGTGGTTTTTCAACACTAAGACAAGTGCGAGAAGTGGTTTTTCAACACTATCACAAGTGCGAAAAGTGTTTTTTCCACACTAACACAAGTGCGAAAAGTGGTTTTTCAACACTAACACAAGTGCGAAAAGTGGTTTTTCCACACTAATACAAGTGCAAAAGTGGTTTCCTGCACCAACACAAGTGCGAAAAGTGGTTTTTCAACACTAACACAAGTGCGAAAAGTGGTTTTTCAACACTAACACAAGTGCGAAAAGTGGTTTTTCCCACACTAATACAACTGCAAAAGTGGTTTCCTGCACCAACACAAGTGCGAAAAGTGGTTTTTCAACACTAACACAGGTGCGAAAAGTGGTTTTTCAACACTAACACAAGTGCAAAAAGTGGTTTTTCCACACTAATACAAGTGCAAAAGTGGTTTCCTGCACCAACACAAGTGCGAAATGTGGTTTTTCAACACTAACACAAGTGCGAAAAGTGGTTTTTCAACACTATCACAAGTGCAAAAAGTGTTTTTTCCACACTAATACAAGTGCAAAAGTGGTTTCCTGCACCACACAAGTGCGAAAGGTGGTTTTTCAACACTAACACAAGTGCGAAAAGTGGTTTTTCAACACTAACACAAGTGCGAAAAGTGGTTTTTCAACACTAACACAAGTGCGAAAAGTGGTTTTTTCAACACTAACACAAGTGCAAAAAGTGTTTTTTCCACACTAATACAAGTGCAAAAGTGGTTTCCTGCACCAACACAAGTGCGAAAAGTGGTTTTTCAACACTAACACAAGTGCGAAAAGTGGTTTTTCAACACTAACACAAGTGCGAAAAGTGGTTTTTCAACACTAACACAAGTGCGAAAAGTGTTTTTTCCACACTAATACAAGTGCAAAAGTGGTTTCCTGCACCAACACAAGTGCGAAAAGTGGTTTTTCACACTAACACAAGTGCGAAAAGTGGTTTTTCAACACTAACACAAGTGCGAAAAGTGGTTTTCAACACTAACACAAGTGCGAAAAGTGGTTTTTCAACACTAACACAAGTGCGAAAAGTGGTTTTTCCACAATAATGCAAGTGCAAAAGTGGTTTCCTGCACCAACACAAGTGCGAAAAGTGGTTTTTCAACACTAACACAAGTGCGAAAAGTGGTTTTTCAACACTATCACAAGTGCAAAAAGTGTTTTTTCCACACTAAACAAGTGCAAAAGTGGTTTCCTTCACCAACACAAGTGCGAAAAGTGGTTTTTCAACACTAACACAAGTGCGAAAAGTGGTTTTTCAACACTAACACAAGTGCAAAAAGTGTTTTTTCCACACTAATACAAGTGCAAAAGTGGTTTCCTGCACCAACACAAGTGCGAAAAGTGGTTTTTCAACACTAACACAAGTGCGAAAAGTGGTTTTTCAACACTAACACAAGTGCGAAAAGTGGTTTCCTGCACCAACACAAGTGCGAAAAGTGGTTTTTCAACACTAACACAAGTGCGAAAAGTGGTTTTTTCAACACTATCACAAGTGCAAAAAGTGTTTTTTCCACACTAATACATGTGCAAAAGTGGTTTCCTGCACTAACACAACTGCGAAAAGTGGTTTTTCAACACTAACACAAGTGCGAGAAGTGGTTTTTCAACACTAACACAAGTGCGAAAAGTGGTTTTTCAACACTAACACAAGTGCGAAAAGTGTTTTTTCCACACTAATACAAGTGCAAAAGTGGTTTCCTGCACCAACACAAGTGCGAAAAGTGGTTTTTCAACACTAACACAAGTGCGAAAAGTGGTTTTTCAACACTAACACAAGTGCGAAAAGTGGTTTTTCAACACTAACACAAGTGCGAAAAGTGGTTTCCTGCACCAACACAAGTGCGAAAAGTGGTTTTTCAACACTAACACAAGTGCGAAAAGTGGTTTTTCAACACTATCACAAGTGCAAAAAGTGTTTTTTCCACACTAATACATGTGCAAAAGTGGTTTCCTGCACTAACACAAGTGCGAAAAGTGGTTTTTCAACACTAACACAAGTGCGAGAAGTGGTTTTTCAACACTATCACAAGTGCGAAAAGTGTTTTTTCCACACTAATACAAGTGCAAAAGTGGTTTCCTGCACCAACACAAGTGCGAAAGTGGTTTTTCAACACTAACACAAGTGCGAAAAGTGGTTTTTCAACACTAACACAAGTGCGAAAAGTGTTTTTTTCACACTAATACAAGTGCAAAAGTGGTTTCCTGCATCAACACAAGTGCGAAAAGTGGTTTTTCAACACTAACACAAGAGCGAAAAGTGGTTTTTCAACACTAACACAAGTGCGAAAAGTGTTTTTCAACACTAACACAAGTGCGAAAAGTGGTTTTTCAACACTAATACAAGTGCGAAAAGTGGTTTTTCAACACTAATACAAGTGCAAAAGTGGTTTCCTGCACCAACACAAGTGCGAAAAGTGGTTTTTCAACATTAACACAAGTGCAAAAGTGGTTTTTCAACACTATCACAAGTGCAAAAAGTGTTTTTTCCACACTAATACAAGTGCAAAAGTGGTTTCTTGCACCAATACAAGTGCGAAAAGTGGTTTTTCAACACTAACACAAGTGCGAAAAGTGGTTTTTCAACACTAACACAAGTGCGAAAAGTGGTTTTTCCACACTAATACAAGTGCAAAAGTGGTTTCCTGCACCAACACAAGTGCGAAAAGTGGTTTTTCAACACTAACACAAGTGCGAAAAGTGTTTTTTCCACACTAATTCAAGTGCAAAAGTGGTTTCCTGCACCAACACAAGTGCGAAAAGTGGTTTTTCAACACTAACACAAGTGCGAAAAGTGGTTTTTCAACACTAACACAAGTGCGAAAAGTGGTTTTTCAACACTAACACATGTGCGAAAAGTGGTTTTTCAACACTAACACAAGTGCGAAAAGTGTTTTTTCCACACTAATACAAGTGCAAAAGTGGTTTCCTGCACCAACACAAGTGCGAAAAGTCGTTTTTCAACACTAACACAAGTGCGAAAAGTGGTTTTTCAACACTAACCCAAGTGCGAAAAGTGGTTTTTCAACACTAACACAAGTGCGAAAAGTGGTTTTTCAACACTAACACAAGTGCGAAAAGTGGTTTTTCCACAATAATACAAGTGCAAAAGTGGTTTCCTGCACCAACACAAGTGCGAAAAGTGGTTTTTCAACACTAACACAAGTGCGAAAAGTGGTTTTTCAACACTATCACAAGTGCAAAAAGTGTTTTTTCCACACTAAAACAAGTGCAAAAGTGGTTTCCTTCACCAACACAAGTGCGAAAAGTGGTTTTTCAACACTAACACAAGTGCGAAAAGTGGTTTTTCAACACTAACACAAGTGCAAAAAGTGTTTTTTCCACACTAATACAAGTGCAAAAGTGGTTTCCTGCACCAACACAAGTGCGAAAAGTGGTTTTTCAACACTAACACAAGTGCGAAAAGTGGTTTTTCAACACTAACACAAGTGCAAAAGTGGTTTCCTGCACCAACACAAGTGCGAAAAGTGGTTTTTTCAACACTAACACAAGTGCGAAAAGTGGTTTTTCAACACTATCACAAGTGCAAAAAGTGTTTTTTCCACACTAATACATGTGCAAAAGTGGTTTCCTGCACTAACACAAGTGCGAAAAGTGGTTTTTCAACACTAACACAAGTGCGAGAAGTGGTTTTTCAACACTAACACAAGTGCGAAAAGTGGTTTTTCAACACTAACACAAGTGCGAAAAGTGTTTTTTCCACACTAATACAAGTGCAAAAGTGGTTTCCTGCACCAACACAAGTGCAAAAAGTGGTTTTCAACACTAACACAAGTGCGAAAGTGGTTTTTCAACACTAACACAAGTGCGAAAAGTGGTTTTTCAACACTAACACAAGTGCGAAAAGTGGTTTCCTGCACCAACACAAGTGCGAAAAGTGGTTTTTCAACACTAACACAAGTGCGAAAAGTGGTTTTTCAACACTATCACAAGTGCAAAAAGTGTTTTTTCCACACTAATACATGTGCAAAAGTGGTTTCCTGCACTAACACAAGTGCGAAAAGTGGTTTTTCAACACTAAGACAAGTGCGAGAAGTGGTTTTTCAACACTATCACAAGTGCGAAAAGTGTTTTTTCCACACTAATACAAGTGCAAAAGTGGTTTCCTGCACCAACACAAGTGCGAAAAGTGGTTTTTCAACACTAACTCAAGTGCGAAAAGTGGTTTTTCAACACTAACACAAGTGCGAAAAGTGTATTTTTCACACTAATACAAGTGCAAAAGTGGTTTCCTGCATCAACACAAGTGCGAAAAGTGGTTTTTCAACACTAACACAAGAGCGAAAAGTGGTTTTTCAACACTAACACAAGTGCGAAAAGTGTTTTTTCAACACTAACACAAGTGCGAAAAGTGGTTTTTCAACACTAACACAAGTGCGAAAAGTGGTTTTTCAACACTAATACAAGTGCAAAAGTGGTTTCCTGCACCAACACAAGTGCGAAAAGTGGTTTCCTGCACCAACACAAGTGCGAAAAGTGGTTTTTCAACACTAACACAAGTGCGAAAAGTGGTTTTTCAACACTATCACAAGTGCAAAAAGTGTTTTTTCCACACTAATACATGTGCAAAAGTGGTTTCCTGCACTAACACAAGTGCGAAAAGTGGTTTTTCAACACTAACACAAGTGCGAGAAGTGGTTTTTCAACACTATCACAAGTGCGAAAAGTGTTTTTTCCACACTAATACAAGTGCAAAAGTGGTTTCCTGCACCAACACAAGTGCGAAAAGTGTTTTTCAACACTAACACAAGTGCGAAAAGTGGTTTTTCAACACTAACACAAGTGCGAAAAGTGTTTTTTTTCACACTAATACAAGTGCAAAAGTGGTTTCCTGCATCAACACAAGTGCGAAAAGTGGTTT
>NW_027618714.1:0-63640 GCF_964187855.1 Myxine glutinosa
AAGTGCGAAAAGTGGTTTTTCAACACTAAAACAAGTGCGAAAAGTGGTTTTTCAACACTAACACAGTGCGAAAAGTGGTTTTTCCACACTAATACAAGTGCAAAAGTGGTCTCCTGCACCAACACAAGTGCGAAAAGTGGTTTTTCAACACTAACACAAGTGCGAAAAGTGGTTTTTCCACACTAATACAAGTGCAAAAGTGGTTTCCTGCACCAACACAAGTGCGAAAAGTGGTTTTTCAACACTAACACAAGTGCGAAAAGTGGTTTTTCAACACTAACACAAGTGCGAAAAGTGTTTTTTCCACACTAATACAAGTACAAAAGTGGTTTCCTGCACCAACACAAGTGCGAAAAGTGGTTTTTCAACACTAACACAAGTGCGAAAAGTGGTTTTTCAACACTAACACAAGTGCGAAAAGTGGTTTTTCCACACTAATGCAAGTGCAAAAGTGGTTTCCTGCACCAACACAAGTGCGAAAAGTGGTTTTTCAACACTAACACAAGTGCGAAAAGTGGTTTTTCAACACTAATACAAGTGCGAAAAGTGGTTTTTCAACACTAACACAAGGGCGAAAAGTGGTTTTTCAACACTGACACAAGGGCAAAAAGTAGTTTTTCAACACTAACACAAGTGCGAAAAGTGGTTTTTCAACACTAACACAAGTGCGAAAAGTGGTTTTTCCACACTAATACAAGTGCGAAAAGTGGTTTTTCCACACTAATACAAGTGCAAAAGTGGTTTCCTGCACCAACACAAGTGCGAAAAGTGGTTTTTCAACACTATCACAAGTGCAAAAAGTGTTGATTCCACACTAATACAAGTGCAAAAGTGGTTTCCTGCACAAACACAAGTGCGAAAAGTGGTTTTTCAACACTAACACAAGTGCGAAAAGTGGTTTTTCAACACTAACACAAGTGCGAAAAGTGGTTGTTCCACATTAATACAAGTGCATAAGTGGTTTCCTGCACCAACACAAGTGCGAAAAGTGGTTTTTCAACACTAACACAAGTGCAAAAAGTGGTTTTTCAACACTATCACAAGTGCAAAAAGTGTTTTTTCCACACTAATACAAGTGCAAAAGTGGTTTCCTGCACCAACACAAGTGCGAAAAGTGGTTTTTCAACACTAACACAAGTGCGAAAAGTGGTTTTTCAACAGTAACACAGTGCGAAAAGTGGTTTTTCCACACTAATACAAGTGCAAAAGTGGTCTCCTGCACCAACACAAGTGCGAAAAGTGGTTTTTCAACACTAACACAAGTGCGAAAAGTGGTTTTTCCACACTAATACAAGTGCAAAAGTGGTTTCCTGCACCAACACAAGTGCGAAAAGTGGTTTTTCAACACTAACACAAGTGCGAAAAGTGGTTTTTCAACACTAACACAAGTGCGAAAAGTGTTTTTTCCACACTAATACAAGTACAAAAGTGGTTTCCTGCACCAACACAAGTGCGAAAAGTGGTTTTTCAACAATAACACAAGTGCGAAAAGTGGTTTTTCAACACCAACACAAGTGCGAAAAGTGGTTTTTCCACACTAATACAAGTGCAAAAGTGGTTTCCTGCACCAACACAAGTGCGAAAAGTGGTTTTTCAACACTAACACAAGTGCGAAAAGTGGTTTTTCAACACTAATACAAGTGCGAAAAGTGGTTTTTCAACACTAACACAAGGGCGAAAAGTGGTTTTTCAACACTAACACAAGGGCGAAAAGTAGTTTTTCAACACTAACACAAGTGCGAAAAGTGGTTTTTCAACACTAACACAAGTGCGAAAAGTGGTTTTTCCACACTAATACAAGTGCAAAAGTGGTTTCCTGCACCAACACAAGTACGAAAAGTGGTTTTTCAACACTAACACAAGTGCGAAAAGTGGTTTTTCAACACTATCACAAGTGCAAAAAGTGTTTTTTCCACACTAATACAAGTGCAAAAGTGGTTTCCTGCACCAACACAAGTGTGAAAAGTGGTTTTTCAACACCAACACAAGTGCGAAAAGTGGTTTTTCAACACTAACACAAGTGCGAAAAGTGGTTTCCTGCACCAACACAGGTGCGAAAAGTGGTTTTTCCACACTAATACAAGTGCAAAAGTGGTTTCCTGCACCAACACAGGTGCGAAAAGTGGTTTTTCAACACTAACACAAGTGTGAAAAGTGGTTTTTCAACACTATCACAAGTGCAAAAAGTGTTTTGTCCACACTAATACAAGTGCAAAAGTGGTTTCCTGCACCAACACAAGTGCGAAAAGTGGTTTTTCAACACTAACACAAGTGCGAAAAGTGGTTTTTCAACACTAACACAAGTGCGAAAAGTGGTTTTTCAACACTAACACAAGTGCAAAAAGTGTT
This sequence comes from Myxine glutinosa, assembly GCF_964187855.1. Lineage (NCBI taxonomy): Eukaryota > Metazoa > Chordata > Myxini > Myxiniformes > Myxinidae > Myxine > Myxine glutinosa. The sequence goes on from NW_027618714.1 coordinate 2,350, forward strand.
TTGTCCACACTAATACAAGTGCAAAAGTGGTTTCCTGCACCAACACAAGTGCGAAAAGTGGTTTTTCAACACTAACACAAGTGCAAAAAGTGGTTTTTCAACACTAACACAAGTGCGAAAAGTGGTTTTTCAACACTAACATAGGTGCGAAAAGTGTTTTTTCCACACTAATACAAGTGCAAAAGTGGTTTCCTGCACCAACACAAGTGCGAAAAGTGGTTTTTCAACACTAACACAAGTACAAAAAGTGGTTTTTCAACACTAACACAAGTGCGAAAAGTGTTTTTTCCACACTAATGCAAGTGCAAAAGTGGTTTCCTGCACCAACACAAGTGCGAAAAGTGGTTTTTCAACACTATCACAAGTGCAAAAAGTGTTTATTCCACACTAATACAAGTGCAAAAGTGGTTTCCTGCACCAACACAAGTGCGAAAAGTGGTTTTTCAACACTAACACAAGTGCGAAAAGTGGTTTTTCAACACTATCATAAGTGCAAAAAGTGTTTTTTCCACACTAATACAAGTGCAAAAGTGGTTTCCTGCACCAACACAAGTGCGAAAAGTGGTTTTTCAACACTAACACTAGTGCGAAAAGTGGTTTTTCAACACTAACACAAGTGCGAAAAGTGGTTTTTCCACACTAATACAAGTGCAAAAGTGGTTTCCTGCACCAACACAAGTGCGAAAAGTGGTTTTTCAACACTATCACAAGTGCAAAAAGTGTTGATTCCACACTAATACAAGTGCAAAAGTGGTTTCCTGCACCAACACAAGTGCGAAAAGTGGTTTTTCAACACTAACACAAGTGCGAAAAGTGGTTTTTCAACACTAACACAAGTGCGAAAAGTGGTTGTTCCACACTAATACAAGTGCAAAAGTGGTTTCCTGCACCAACACAAGTGCGAAAAGTGGTTTTTCAACACTAACACAAGTGCGAAAAGTGGTTTTTCAACACTATCACAAGTGCAAAAAGTGTTTTTTCCACACTAATACAAGTGCAAAAGTGGTTTCCTGCACCAACACAAGTGCGAAAAGTGGTTTTTCAACACTAAAACAAGTGCGAAAAGTGGTTTTTCAACACTAACACAGTGCGAAAAGTGGTTTTTCCACACTAATACAAGTGCAAAAGTGGTCTCCTGCACCAACACAAGTGCGAAAAGTGGTTTTTCAACACTAACACAAGTGCGAAAAGTGGTTTTTCCACACTAATACAAGTGCAAAAGTGGTTTCCTGCACCAACACAAGTGCGAAAAGTGGTTTTTCAACACTAACACAAGTGCGAAAAGTGGTTTTTCAACACTAACACAAGTGCGAAAAGTGTTTTTTTCACACTAATACAAGTACAAAAGTGGTTTCCTGCACCAACACAAGTGCGAAAAGTGGTTTTTCAACACTAACACAAGTGCGAAAAGTGGTTTTTCAACACTAACACAAGTGCGAAAAGTGGTTTTTCCACACTAATGCAAGTGCAAAAGTGGTTTCCTGCACCAACACAAGTGCGAAAAGTGGTTTTTCAACACTAACACAAGTGCGAAAAGTGGTTTTTCAACACTAATACAAGTGCGAAAAGTGGTTTTTCAACACTAACACAAGTGCAAAAGTGGTTTCCTGCAACAACACAAGTGCGAAAAGTGGTTTTTCAACACTAACACAAGTGCGAAAAGTGGTTGTTCCACACTAATACAAGTGCAAAAGTGGTTTCCTGCACCAACACAAGTGCGAAAAGTGGTTTTTCAACACTAACACAAGTGCGAAAAGTGGTTTTTCAACACTATCACAAGTGCAAAAAGTGTTTTTTCCACACTAATACAAGTGCAAAAGTGGTTTCCTGCACCAACACAAGTGCGAAAAGTGGTTTTTCAACACTAAAACAAGTGCGAAAAGTGGTTTTTCAACACTAACACAGTGCGAAAAGTGGTTTTTCCACACTAATACAAGTGCAAAAGTGGTCTCCTGCACCAACACAAGTGCGAAAAGTGGTTTTTCAACACTAACACAAGTGCGAAAAGTGGTTTTTCCACACTAATACAAGTGCAAAAGTGGTTTCCTGCACCAACACAAGTGCGAAAAGTGGTTTTTCAACACTAACACAAGTGCGAAAAGTGGTTTTTCAACACTAACACAAGTGCGAAAAGTGTTTTTTCCACACTAATACAAGTACAAAAGTGGTTTCCTGCACCAACACAAGTGCGAAAAGTGGTTTTTCAACACTAACACAAGTGCGAAAAGTGGTTTTTCAACACTAACACAAGTGCGAAAAGTGGTTTTTCCACACTAATGCAAGTGCAAAAGTGGTTTCCTGCACCAACACAAGTGCGAAAAGTGGTTTTTCAACACTAACACAAGTGCGAAAAGTGGTTTTTCAACACTAATACAAGTGCGAAAAGTGGTTTTTCAACACTAACACAAGGGCGAAAAGTGGTTTTTCAACACTGACACAAGGGCGAAAAGTAGTTTTTCAACACTAACACAAGTGCGAAAAGTGGTTTTTCAACACTAACACAAGTGCGAAAAGTGGTTTTTCCACACTAATACAAGTGCGAAAAGTGGTTTTTCCACACTAATACAAGTGCAAAAGTGGTTTCCTGCACCAACACAAGTGCGAAAAGTGGTTTTTCAACACTATCACAAGTGCAAAAAGTGTTGATTCCACACTAATACAAGTGCAAAAGTGGTTTCCTGCACAAACACAAGTGCGAAAAGTGGTTTTTCAACACTAACACAAGTGCGAAAAGTGGTTTTTCAACACTAACACAAGTGCGAAAAGTGGTTGTTCCACATTAATACAAGTGCATAAGTGGTTTCCTGCACCAACACAAGTGCGAAAAGTGGTTTTTCAACACTAACACAAGTGCAAAAAGTGGTTTTTCAACACTATCACAAGTGCAAAAAGTGTTTTTTCCACACTAATACAAGTGCAAAAGTGGTTTCCTGCACCAACACAAGTGCGAAAAGTGGTTTTTCAACACTAACACAAGTGCGAAAAGTGGTTTTTCAACAGTAACACAGTGCGAAAAGTGGTTTTTCCACACTAATACAAGTGCAAAAGTGGTCTCCTGCACCAACACAAGTGCGAAAAGTGGTTTTTCAACACTAACACAAGTGCGAAAAGTGGTTTTTCCACACTAATACAAGTGCAAAAGTGGTTTCCTGCACCAACACAAGTGCGAAAAGTGGTTTTTCAACACTAACACAAGTGCGAAAAGTGGTTTTTCAACACTAACACAAGTGCGAAAAGTGTTTTTTCCACACTAATACAAGTACAAAAGTGGTTTCCTGCACCAACACAAGTGCGAAAAGTGGTTTTTCAACAATAACACAAGTGCGAAAAGTGGTTTTTCAACACCAACACAAGTGCGAAAAGTGGTTTTTCCACACTAATACAAGTGCAAAAGTGGTTTCCTGCACCAACACAAGTGCGAAAAGTGGTTTTTCAACACTAACACAAGTGCGAAAAGTGGTTTTTCAACACTAATACAAGTGCGAAAAGTGGTTTTTCAACACTAACACAAGGGCGAAAAGTGGTTTTTCAACACTAACACAAGGGCGAAAAGTAGTTTTTCAACACTAACACAAGTGCGAAAAGTGGTTTTTCAACACTAACACAAGTGCGAAAAGTGGTTTTTCCACACTAATACAAGTGCAAAAGTGGTTTCCTGCACCAACACAAGTACGAAAAGTGGTTTTTCAACACTAACACAAGTGCGAAAAGTGGTTTTTCAACACTATCACAAGTGCAAAAAGTGTTTTTTCCACACTAATACAAGTGCAAAAGTGGTTTCCTGCACCAACACAAGTGTGAAAAGTGGTTTTTCAACACCAACACAAGTGCGAAAAGTGGTTTTTCAACACTAACACAAGTGCGAAAAGTGGTTTCCTGCACCAACACAGGTGCGAAAAGTGGTTTTTCCACACTAATACAAGTGCAAAAGTGGTTTCCTGCACCAACACAGGTGCGAAAAGTGGTTTTTCAACACTAACACAAGTGTGAAAAGTGGTTTTTCAACACTATCACAAGTGCAAAAAGTGTTTTATCCACACTAATACAAGTGCAAAAGTGGTTTCCTGCACCAACACAAGTGCGAAAAGTGGTTTTTCAACACTAACACAAGTGCGAAAAGTGGTTTTTCAACACTAACACAAGTGCGAAAAGTGGTTTTTCAACACTAACACAAGTGCAAAAAGTGTTTTGTCCACACTAATTCAAGTGCAAAAGTGGTTTCCTGCACCAACACAAGTGCGAAAAGTGGTTTTTCAACACTAACACAAGTGCAAAAAGTGGTTTTTCAACACTAACACAAGTGCGAAAAGTGGTTTTTCAACACTAACATAGGTGCGCAAAGTGTTTTTTCCACACTAATACAAGTGCAAAAGTGGTTTCCTGCACCAACACAAGTGCGAAAAGTGGTTTTTCAACACTAACACAAGTACAAAAAGTGGTTTTTCAACACTAACACAAGTGCGAAAAGTGTTTTTTCCACACTAATGCAAGTGCAAAAGTGGTTTCCTGCACCAACACAAGTGCGAAAAGTGGTTTTTCAACACTAACACAAGTGCGAAAAATGGTTTTTCAACACTAACACAAGTGCGAAAAGTGGTATTTCCACACTAATACAAGTGCAAAAGTGGTTTCCTGCACCAACACAAGTGCAAAAAGTGGTTTTTCAACACTAACACAAGTGCGAAAAGTGGTTTTTCAACACTATCACAAGTGCAAAAAGTGTTTTTTCCACACTAATACAAGTGCAAAAGTGGTTTCCTGCACCAACACAAGTGTGAAAAGTGGTTTTTCAACACTAACACAAGTGCGAAAAGTGGTTTTTCAACACTAACACAAGTGCGAAAAGTGGTTTTTCCACACTAATACAAGTGCAAAAGTGGTTTCCTGCACCAACACAAGTGCGAAAAGTGGTTTTTCAACACTAACACAAGTGCGAAAAGTGGTTTTTCAACACTATCACAAGTGCGAAAAGTGTTTTGTCCACACTAATACAAGTGCAAAAGTGGTTTCCTGCACCAACACAAGTGCGAAAAGTGGTTTTTCAACACTAACACAAGTGCGAAAAGTGGTTTTTAAACACTAACACAAGTGCGAAAAGTGGTTTTTCAACATTAACACAAGTGCGAAAAGTGATTTTTCCACACTAATACAAGTGCAAAAGTGGTTTCCTGCACCAACACAAGTGCGAAAATTGGTTTTTCAACACTAACACAAGTGCGAAAAGTGGTTTTTCAACACTATCATAAGTGCAAAAAGTGTTTTTTCCACACTAATACAAGTGCAAAAGTGGTTTCCTGCACCAACACAAGTGCGAAAAGTGGTTTTTCAACACTAACACTAGTGCGAAAAGTGGTTTTTCAACACTAACACAAGTGCGAAAAGTGGTTTTTCCACACTAATACAAGTGCAAAAGTGGTTTCCTGCACCAACACAAGTGCGAAAAGTGGTTTTTCAACACTATCACAAGTGCAAAAAGTGTTTATTCCACACTAATACAAGTGCAAAAGTGGTTTCCTGCACCAACACAAGTGCGAAAAGTGGTTTTTCAACACTAACACAAGCGCGAAAAGTGGTTTTTCAACACTAACACAAGTGCGAAAAGTGGTTGTTCCACACTAATACAAGTGCAAAAGTGGTTTCCTGCACCAACACAAGTGCGAAAAGTGGTTTTTCAACACTAACACAAGTGCGAAAAGTGGTTTTTCAACACTATCACAAGTGCAAAAAGTGTTTTTTCCACACTAATACAAGTGCAAAAGTGGTTTCCTGCAGCAACACAAGTGCGAAAAGTGGTTTTTCAACACTAACACAAGTGCGAAAAGTGGTTTTTCAACACTAACACAGTGCGAAAAGTGGTTTTTCCACACTAATACAAGTGCAAAAGTGGTCTCCTGCACCAACACAAGTGCGAAAAGTGGTTTTTCAACACTAACACAAGTGCGAAAAGTGGTTTTTCAACACTAACACAAGTGCGAAAAGTGTTTTTTCCACACTAATACAAGTACAAAAGTGGTTTCCTGCACCAACACAAGTGCGAAAAGTGGTTTTTCAACACTAACACAAGTGCGAAAAGTGGTTTTTCAACACTAACACAAGTGCGAAAAGTGGTTTTTCCACACTAATACAAGTGCAAAAGTGGTTTCCTGCACCAACACAAGTGCGAAAAGTGGTTTTTCAACACTAACACAAGTGCGAAAAGTGGTTTTTCAACACTAATACAAGTGCGAAAAGTGGTTTTTCAACACTAACACAAGGGCGAAAAGTGGTTTTTCAACACTAACACAAGGGCGAAAAGTAGTTTTTCAACACTAACACAAGTGCGAAAAGTGGTTTTTCAACACTAACACAAGTGCGAAAAGTGGTTTTTCCACACTAATACAAGTGCAAAAGTGGTTTCCTGCACCAACACAAGTACGAAAAGTGGTTTTTCAACACTAACACAAGTGCGAAAAGTGGTTTTTCAACACTATCACAAGTGCAAAAAGTGTTTTTTCCACACTAATACAAGTGCAAAAGTGGTTTCCTGCACCAACACAAGTGTGAAAAGTGGTTTTTCAACACCAACACAAGTGCAAAAAGTGGTTTTTCAACACTAACACAAGTGCGAAAAGTGGTTTCCTGCACCAACACAGGTGCGAAAAGTGGTTTTTCCACACTAATACAAGTGCAAAAGTGGTTTCCTGCACCAACACAGGTGCGAAAAGTGGTTTTTCAACACTAACACAAGTGTGAAAAGTGGTTTTTCAACACTATCACAAGTGCAAAAAGTGTTTTGTCCACACTAATACAAGTGCAAAAGTGGTTTCCTGCACCAACACAAGTGCGAAAAGTGGTTTTTCAACACTAACACAAGTGCGAAAAGTGGTTTTTCAACACTAACACAAGTGCGAAAAGTGGTTTTTCAACACTAACACAAGTGCGAAAAGTGGTTTTTCAACACTAACACAAGTGCGAAAAGTGTTTTTTCCACACTAATACAAGTGCAAAAGTGGTTTCCTGCACAAACACAAGTGCAAAAAGTGGTTTTTCAACACTAACACAAGTGCGAAAAGTGGTTTTTCAACACTACCACAAGTGCAAAAAGTGTTTTTTCCACACTAATACAAGTGCAAAAGTGGTTTCCTGCACCAACACAAGTGTGAAAAGTGGTTTTTCAACACTAACACAAGTGCGAAAAGTGGTTTTTCAACACTATCACAAGTGCGAAAAGTGTTTTTCCACACTAATACAAGTGCAAAAGTGGTTTCCTGCACCAACACAAGTGCGAAAAGTGGTTTTTCAACACTAACACAAGTGCGAAAAGTGGTTTTTCAACACTAACACAAGTGCGAAAAGTGGTTTTTCCACACTAATACAAGTGCAAAAGTGGTTTCCTGCACCAACACAAGTGCGGAAAGTGGTTTTTCAACACTAACACAAGTGCGAAAAGTGGTATTTCAACACCATCACAAGTGCAAAAAGTGTTTTGTCCACACTAATACAAGTGCAAAAGTGGTTTCCTGCACCAACACAAGTGCGAAAAGTGGTTTTTCAACACTAACACAAGTGCGAAAAGTGGTTTTTCAACATTAACACAAGTGCGAAAAGTGGTTTTTCCACACTAATACAAGTGCAAAAGTGGTTTACTGCACCAACACAAGTGCGAAAATTGGTTTTTCAACACTAACACAAGTGCGAAAAGTGGTTTTTCAACACTATCATAAGTGCAAAAAGTGTTTTTTCCACACTAATACAAGTGCAAAAGTGGTTTCCTGCACCAACACAAGTGCGAAAAGTGGTTTTTCAACACTAACACAAGTGCGAAAAGTGGTTTTTCAACACTAACACAAGTGCGAAAAGTGTTTTTTCCACACTAATACAAGTGCAAAAGTGGTTTCCTGCACCAACACAAGTGCGAAAAGTGGTTTTTCAACACTAACACAAGTGCGAAAAGTGGTTTTTCAACACTATCACAAGTGCAAAAAGTGTTTATTCCACACTAATACAAGTGCAAAAGTGGTTTCCTGCACCAACACAAGTGCGAAAAGTGGTTTTTCAACACTAACACAAGTGCGAAAAGTGGTTTTTCAACACTAACACAAGTGCGAAAAGTGGTTGTTCCACACTAATACAAGTGCAAAAGTGGTTTTCTGCACCAACACAAGTGCGAAAAGTGGTTTTCCTGCACAAACACAAGTGCGAAAAGTGGTTTTTCAACACTAACACAAGTGCGAAAAGTGGTTTTTCAACACTAACACAAGTGCGAAAAGTGGTTTTTCAACACTATCACAAGTGCAAAAAGTGTTTTGTTCACACTAATGCAAGTACAAAAGTGGTTTCCTGCACCAACACAAGTGCGAAAAGTGGTTTTTCAACACTAACACAAGTGCGAAAAGTGGTTTTTCAACACTATCCCAAATGCAAAAAGTGTTTTTCCACACTAATACAAGTGCAAAAGTGGTTTCCTGCACCAACACAAGTGCGAAAAGTGGTTTTTCAACACTAACACAGGTGCGAAAAGTGGTTTTTCAACACTAACACAAGTGCGAAAAGTGTTTTTTCCACACAAAAACAAGTGCAAAAGTGGTTTCCTGCACCAACACAAGTGCGAAAAGTGGTTTTTCAACACTAACACAAGTGCGAAAAGTGGTTTTTCAACACTAACACAAGTGCGAAAAGTGGTTTTTCCACACTAATACAAGTGCAAAAGTGGTTTCCTGCACCAACACAAGTGCGAAAAGTGGTTTTTCAACACTAACACAAGTGCGAAAAGTGTTTTTTCAACACTAACACAAGTGCGAAAAGTGGTTTTTCAACACTAACACAAGGGCGAAAAGTGGTTTTTCAACACTAACACAAGGGCGAAAAGTGGTTTTTCAACACTAACACAAGTGCGAAAAGTGGTTTTTCAACACTATCATAAGTGCAAAAAGTGTTTTTTCCACACTAATACAAGTGCAAAAGTGGTTTCCTGCACCAACACAAGTGCGAAAAGTGGTTTTTAAACACTAACACAAGTGCGAAAAGTGGTTTTTCAACACTAACACAAGTGCGAAAAGTGGTTGTTCCACACTAATACAAGTGCAAAAGTGGTTTTCTGCACCAACACAAGTGCGAAAAGTGGTTTTTCAACACTAACACAAGTGCGAAAAGTGGTTTTTCAACACTATCACAAGTGCAAAAAGTGTTTTTTCCACACTAATACAAGTGCAAAAGTGGTTTCCTGCACCAACACAAGTGCGAAAAGTGGTTTTTCAACACTAACACAAGTGCGAAAAGTGGTTTTTCAACACTAACACAGTGCGAAAAGTGGTTTTTCCACACTAATACAAGTGCAAAAGTGGTTTCCTGCACCAACACAAGTGCGAAAAGTGGTTTTTCAACACTAACACAAGTGCGAAAAGTGGTTTTTCAACACAATCACAAGTGCAAAAAGTGTTTTTTCCACACTAATGCAAGTGCAAAAGTGGTTTCCTGCACCAACACAAGTGCGAAAAGTGGTTTTTCAACACTAACACAAGTGCGAAAAGTGGTTTTTCAACACTAACACAAGTGCGAAAAGTGGTTTTTCCACACTAATACAAGTGCAAAAGTGGTTTCCTGCACCAACACAAGTGCGAAAAGTGGTTTTTCAACACTAACACAAGTGCGAAAAGTGGTTTTTCAACACTAACACAAGTGCGAAAAGTGGTTTTTCACACTAACACGAGGGCAAAAAGTGGTTTTTCAACACTAACGCAAGGGCGAAAAGTGGTTTTTCAACACTAACGCAAGTGCGAAAAGTGGTTTTTCCACACTAATACAAGTGCAAAAGTGGTTTCCTGCACCAACACAAGTGCGAAAAGTGGTTTTTCAACACTATCACAAGTGCAAAAAGTGTTTATTCCACACTAATACAAGTGCAAAAGTGGTTTCCTGCACCAACACAAGTGCGAAAAGTGGTTTTTCAACACTAACACAAGTGCGAAAAGTGGTTTTTCAACACTATCATAAGTGCAAAAAGTGTTTTTTCCACACTAATACAAGTGCAAAAGTGGTTTCCTGCACCAACACAAGTGCGAAAAGTGGTTTTTCAACACTAACACTAGTGCGAAAAGTGGTTTTTCAACACTAACACAAGTGCGAAAAGTGGTTTTTCCACACTAATACAAGTGCAAAAGTGGTTTCCTGCACCAACACAAGTGCGAAAAGTGGTTTTTCAACACTATCACAAGTGCAAAAAGTGTTGATTCCACACTAATACAAGTGCAAAAGTGGTTTCCTGCACCAACACAAGTGCGAAAAGTGGTTTTTCAACACTAACACAAGTGCGAAAAGTGGTTTTTCAACACTAACACAAGTGCGAAAAGTGGTTGTTCCACACTAATACAAGTGCAAAAGTGGTTTCCTGCACCAACACAAGTGCGAAAAGTGGTTTTTCAACACTAACACAAGTGCGAAAAGTGGTTTTTCAACACTATCACAAGTGCAAAAAGTGTTTTTTCCACACTAATACAAGTGCAAAAGTGGTTTCCTGCACCAACACAAGTGCGAAAAGTGGTTTTTCAACACTAAAACAAGTGCGAAAAGTGGTTTTTCAACACTAACACAGTGCGAAAAGTGGTTTTTCCACACTAATACAAGTGCAAAAGTGGTCTCCTGCACCAACACAAGTGCGAAAAGTGGTTTTTCAACACTAACACAAGTGCGAAAAGTGGTTTTTCCACACTAATACAAGTGCAAAAGTGGTTTCCTGCACCAACACAAGTGCGAAAAGTGGTTTTTCAACACTAACACAAGTGCGAAAAGTGGTTTTTCAACACTAACACAAGTGCGAAAAGTGTTTTTTCCACACTAATACAAGTACAAAAGTGGTTTCCTGCACCAACACAAGTGCGAAAAGTGATTTTTCAACACTAACACAAGTGCGAAAAGTGGTTTTTCAACACTAACACAAGTGCGAAAAGTGGTTTTTCCACACTAATGCAAGTGCAAAAGTGGTTTCCTGCACCAACACAAGTGCGAAAAGTGGTTTTTCAACACTAACACAAGTGCGAAAAGTGGTTTTTCAACACTAATACAAGTGCGAAAAGTGGTTTTTCAACACTAACACAAGGGCGAAAAGTGGTTTTTCAACACTGACACAAGGGCGAAAAGTAGTTTTTCAACACTAACACAAGTGCGAAAAGTGGTTTTTCAACACTAACACAAGTGCGAAAAGTGGTTTTTCCACACTAATACAAGTGCGAAAAGTGGTTTTTCCACACTAATACAAGTGCAAAAGTGGTTTCCTGCACCAACACAAGTGCGAAAAGTGGTTTTTCAACACTATCACAAGTGCAAAAAGTGTTGATTCCACACTAATACAAGTGCAAAAGTGGTTTCCTGCACCAACACAAGTGCGAAAAGTGGTTTTTCAACACTAACACAAGTGCGAAAAGTGGTTTTTCAACACTAACACAAGTGCGAAAAGTGGTTGTTCCACACTAATACAAGTGCATAAGTGGTTTCCTGCACCAACACAAGTGCGAAAAGTGGTTTTTCAACACTAACACAAGTGCGAAAAGTGGTTTTTCAACACTATCACAAGTGCAAAAAGTGTTTTTTCCACACTAATACAAGTGCAAAAGTGGTTTCCTGCACCAACACAAGTGCGAAAAGTGGTTTTTCAACACTAACACAAGTGCGAAAAGTGGTTTTTCAACAGTAACACAGTGCGAAAAGTGGTTTTTCCACACTAATACAAGTGCAAAAGTGGTCTCCTGCACCAACACAAGTGCGAAAAGTGGTTTTTCAACACTAACACAAGTGCGAAAAGTGGTTTTTCCACACTAATACAAGTGCAAAAGTGGTTTCCTGCACCAACACAAGTGCGAAAAGTGGTTTTTCAACACTAACACAAGTGCGAAAAGTGGTTTTTCAACACTAACACAAGTGCGAAAAGTGTTTTTTCCACACTAATACAAGTACAAAAGTGGTTTCCTGCACCAACACAAGTGCGAAAAGTGGTTTTTCAACAATAACACAAGTGCGAAAAGTGGTTTTTCAACACTAACACAAGTGCGAAAAGTGGTTTTTCCACACTAATACAAGTGCAAAAGTGGTTTCCTGCACCAACACAAGTGCGAAAAGTGGTTTTTCAACACTAACACAAGTGCGAAAAGTGGTTTTTCAACACTAATACAAGTGCGAAAAGTGGTTTTTCAACACTAACACAAGGGCGAAAAGTGGTTTTTCAACACTAACACAAGGGCGAAAAGTAGTTTTTCAACACTAACACAAGTGCGAAAAGTGGTTTTTCAACACTAACACAAGTGCGAAAAGTGGTTTTTCCACACTAATACAAGTGCAAAAGTGGTTTCCTGCACCAACACAAGTACGAAAAGTGGTTTTTCAACACTAACACAAGTGCGAAAAGTGGTTTTTCAACACTATCACAAGTGCAAAAAGTGTTTTTTCCACACTAATACAAGTGCAAAAGTGGTTTCCTGCACCAACACAAGTGTGAAAAGTGGTTTTTCAACACCAACACAAGTGCGAAAAGTGGTTTTTCAACACTAACACAAGTGCGAAAAGTGGTTTCCTGCACCAACACAGGTGCGAAAAGTGGTTTTTCCACACTAATACAAGTGCAAAAGTGGTTTCCTGCACCAACACAGGTGCGAAAAGTGGTTTTTCAACACTAACACAAGTGTGAAAAGTGGTTTTTCAACACTATCACAAGTGCAAAAAGTGTTTTGTCCACACTAATACAAGTGCAAAAGTGGTTTCCTGCACCAACACAAGTGCGAAAAGTGGTTTTTCAACACTAACACAAGTGCGAAAAGTGGTTTTTCAACACTAACACAAGTGCGAAAAGTGGTTTTTCAACACTAACACAAGTGCAAAAAGTGTTTTGTCCACACTAATACAAGTGCAAAAGTGGTTTCCTGCACCAACACAAGTGCGAAAAGTGGTTTTTCAACACTAACACAAGTGCAAAAAGTGGTTTTTCAACACTAACACAAGTGCGAAAAGTGGTTTTTCAACACTAACATAGGTGCGAAAAGTGTTTTTTCCACACTAATACAAGTGCAAAAGTGGTTTCCTGCACCAACACAAGTGCGAAAAGTGGTTTTTCAACACTAACACAAGTACAAAAAGTGGTTTTTCAACACTAACACAAGTGCGAAAAGTGTTTTTTCCACACTAATGCAAGTGCAAAAGTGGTTTCCTGCACCAACACAAGTGCGAAAAGTGGTTTTTCAACACTAACACAAGTGCGAAAAATGGTTTTTCAACACTAACACAAGTGCGAAAAGTGGTATTTCCACACTAATACAAGTGCAAAAGTGGTTTCCTGCACCAACACAAGTGCAAAAAGTGGTTTTTCAACACTAACACAAGTGCGAAAAGTGGTTTTTCAACACTATCACAAGTGCAAAAAGTGTTTTTTCCACACTAATACAAGTGCAAAAGTGGTTTCCTGCACCAACACAAGTGTGAAAAGTGGTTTTTCAACACTAACACAAGTGCGAAAAGTGGTTTTTCAACACTAACACAAGTGCGAAAAGTGGTTTTTCCAAACTAATACAAGTGCAAAAGTGGTTTCCTGCACCAACACAAGTGCGAAAAGTGGTTTTTCAACACTAACACAAGTGCGAAAAGTGGTTTTTCAACACTATCACAAGTGCGAAAAGTGTTTTGTCCACACTAATACAAGTGCAAAAGTGGTTTCCTGCACCAACACAAGTGCGAAAAGTGGTTTTTCAACACTAACACAAGTGCGAAAAGTGGTTTTTAAACACTAACACAAGTGCGAAAAGTGGTTTTTCAACATTAACACAAGTGCGAAAAGTGATTTTTCCACACTAATACAAGTGCAAAAGTGGTTTCCTGCACCAACACAAGTGCGAAAATTGGTTTTTCAACACTAACACAAGTGCGAAAAGTGGTTTTTCAACACTATCATAAGTGCAAAAAGTGTTTTTTCCACACTAATACAAGTGCAAAAGTGGTTTCCTGCACCAACACAAGTGCGAAAAGTGGTTTTTCAACACTAACACTAGTGCGAAAAGTGGTTTTTCAACACTAACACAAGTGCGAAAAGTGGTTTTTCCACACTAATACAAGTGCAAAAGTGGTTTCCTGCACCAACACAAGTGCGAAAAGTGGTTTTTCAACACTATCACAAGTGCAAAAAGTGTTTATTCCACACTAATACAAGTGCAAAAGTGGTTTCCTGCACCAACACAAGTGCGAAAAGTGGTTTTTCAACACTAACACAAGCGCGAAAAGTGGTTTTTCAACACTAACACAAGTGCGAAAAGTGGTTGTTCCACACTAATACAAGTGCAAAAGTGGTTTCCTGCACCAACACAAGTGCGAAAAGTGGTTTTTCAACACTAACACAAGTGCGAAAAGTGGTTTTTCAACACTATCACAAGTGCAAAAAGTGTTTTTTCCACACTAATACAAGTGCAAAAGTGGTTTCCTGCAGCAACACAAGTGCGAAAAGTGGTTTTTCAACACTAACACAAGTGCGAAAAGTGGTTTTTCAACACTAACACAGTGCGAAAAGTGGTTTTTCCACACTAATACAAGTGCAAAAGTGGTCTCCTGCACCAACACAAGTGCGAAAAGTGGTTTTTCAACACTAACACAAGTGCGAAAAGTGGTTTTTCAACACTAACACAAGTGCGAAAAGTGTTTTTTCCACACTAATACAAGTACAAAAGTGGTTTCCTGCACCAACACAAGTGCGAAAAGTGGTTTTTCAACACTAACACAAGTGCGAAAAGTGGTTTTTCAACACTAACACAAGTGCGAAAAGTGGTTTTTCCACACTAATACAAGTGCAAAAGTGGTTTCCTGCACCAACACAAGTGCGAAAAGTGGTTTTTCAACACTAACACAAGTGCGAAAAGTGGTTTTTCAACACTAATACAAGTGCGAAAAGTGGTTTTTCAACACTAACACAAGGGCGAAAAGTGGTTTTTCAACACTAACACAAGGGCGAAAAGTAGTTTTTCAACACTAACACAAGTGCGAAAAGTGGTTTTTCAACACTAACACAAGTGCGAAAAGTGGTTTTTCCACACTAATACAAGTGCAAAAGTGGTTTCCTGCACCAACACAAGTACGAAAAGTGGTTTTTCAACACTAACACAAGTGCGAAAAGTGGTTTTTCAACACTATCACAAGTGCAAAAAGTGTTTTTTCCACACTAATACAAGTGCAAAAGTGGTTTCCTGCACCAACACAAGTGTGAAAAGTGGTTTTTCAACACCAACACAAGTGCGAAAAGTGGTTTTTCAACACTAACACAAGTGCGAAAAGTGGTTTCCTGCACCAACACAGGTGCGAAAAGTGGTTTTTCCACACTAATACAAGTGCAAAAGTGGTTTCCTGCACCAACACAGGTGCGAAAAGTGGTTTTTCAACACTAACACAAGTGTGAAAAGTGGTTTTTCAACACTATCACAAGTGCAAAAAGTGTTTTGTCCACACTAATACAAGTGCAAAAGTGGTTTCCTGCACCAACACAAGTGCGAAAAGTGGTTTTTCAACACTAACACAAGTGCGAAAAGTGGTTTTTCAACACTAACACAAGTGCGAAAAGTGGTTTTTCAACACTAACACAAGTGCGAAAAGTGGTTTTTCAACACTAACACAAGTGCGAAAAGTGTTTTTTCCACACTAATACAAGTGCAAAAGTGGTTTCCTGCACAAACACAAGTGCAAAAAGTGGTTTTTCAACACTAACACAAGTGCGAAAAGTGGTTTTTCAACACTACCACAAGTGCAAAAAGTGTTTTTTCCACACTAATACAAGTGCAAAAGTGGTTTCCTGCACCAACACAAGTGTGAAAAGTGGTTTTTCAACACTAACACAAGTGCGAAAAGTGGTTTTTCAACACTATCACAAGTGCGAAAAGTGTTTTTCCACACTAATACAAGTGCAAAAGTGGTTTCCTGCACCAACACAAGTGCGAAAAGTGGTTTTTCAACACTAACACAAGTGCGAAAAGTGGTTTTTCAACACTAACACAAGTGCGAAAAGTGGTTTTTCCACACTAATACAAGTGCAAAAGTGGTTTCCTGCACCAACACAAGTGCGAAAAGTGGTTTTTCAACACTAACACAAGTGCGAAAAGTGGTTTTTCAACACCATCACAAGTGCAAAAAGTGTTTTGTCCACACTAATACAAGTGCAAAAGTGGTTTCCTGCACCAACACAAGTGCGAAAAGTGGTTTTTCAACACTAACACAAGTGCGAAAAGTGGTTTTTCAACATTAACACAAGTGCGAAAAGTGGTTTTTCCACACTAATACAAGTGCAAAAGTGGTTTACTGCACCAACACAAGTGCGAAAATTGGTTTTTCAACACTAACACAAGTGCGAAAAGTGGTTTTTCAACACTATCATAAGTGCAAAAAGTGTTTTTTCCACACTAATACAAGTGCAAAAGTGGTTTCCTGCACCAACACAAGTGCGAAAAGTGGTTTTTCAACACTAACACAAGTGCGAAAAGTGGTTTTTCAACACTAACACAAGTGCGAAAAGTGTTTTTTCCACACTAATACAAGTGCAAAAGTGGTTTCCTGCACCAACACAAGTGCGAAAAGTGGTTTTTCAACACTAACACAAGTGCGAAAAGTGGTTTTTCAACACTATCACAAGTGCAAAAAGTGTTTATTCCACACTAATACAAGTGCAAAAGTGGTTTCCTGCACCAACACAAGTGCGAAAAGTGGTTTTTCAACACTAACACAAGTGCGAAAAGTGGTTTTTCAACACTAACACAAGTGCGAAAAGTGGTTGTTCCACACTAATACAAGTGCAAAAGTGGTTTTCTGCACCAACACAAGTGCGAAAAGTGGTTTTTCAACACTAACACAAGTGCGAAAAGTGGTTTTTCAACACTATCACAAGTGCAAAAAGTGTTTTTTCCACACTAATACAAGTGCAAAAGTGGTTTCCTGCACCAACACAAGTGCGAAAAGTGGTTTTTCAACACTAACACAAGTGCGAAAAGTGGTTTTTCAACACTAACACAGTGCGAAAAGTGGTTTTTCCACACTAATACAAGTGCAAAAGTGGTTTCCTGCACCAACACAAGTGCGAAAAGTGGTTTTTCAACACTAACACAAGTGCGAAAAGTGGTTTTTCAACACAATCACAAGTGCAAAAAGTGTTTTTTCCACACTAATACAAGTGCAAAAGTGGTTTCCTGCACCAACACAAGTGCGAAAAGTGGTTTTTCAACACTAACACAAGTGCGAAAAGTGGTTTTTCAACACTAACACAAGTGCGAAAAGTGTTTTTTCCACACTAATACAAGTGCAAAAGTGGTTTCCTGCACCAACACAAGTGCGAAAAGTGGTTTTTCAACACTAACACAAGTGCGAAAAGTGGTTTTTCAACACTAACACAAGTGCGAAAAGTGGTTTTTCCACACTAATACAAGTGCAAAAGTGGTTTCCTGCACCAACACAAGTGCGAAAAGTGGTTTTTCAACACTAACACAAGTGCGAAAAGTGGTTTTTCAACACTAACACAAGTGCGAAAAGTGGTTTTTCAACACTAACACAAGGGCAAAAAGTGGTTTTTCAACACTAACACAAGGGCGAAAAGTGGTTTTTCAACACTAACGCAAGTGCGAAAAGTGGTTTTTCAACACTAACACAAGTGCGAAAAGTGGTTTTTCCACACTAATACAAGTGCAAAAGTGGTTTCCTGCACCAACACAAGTACGAAAAGTGGTTTTTCAACACTAACACAAGTGCGAAAAGTGGTTTTTCAACACTATCACAAGTGCAAAAAGTGTTTTTTCCACACTAATATAAGTGCAAAAGTGGTTTCCTGCACCAACACAAGTGTGAAAAGTGGTTTTTCAACACTAACACAAGTGCGAAAAGTGGTTTTTCAACACTAACACAAGTGCGAAAAGTGGTTTTTCCACACTAATACAAGTGCAAAAGTGGTTTCCTGCACCAACACAAGTGCGAAAAGTGGTTTTTCAACACTAACACAAGTGCGAAAAGTGGTTTTTCAACACTATCACAAGTGCAAAAAGTGTTTTGTTCACACTAATGCAAGTACAAAAGTGGTTTCCTGCACCAACACAAGTGCGAAAAGTGGTTTTTCAACACTAACACAAGTGCGAAAAGTGGTTTTTCAACACTATCCCAAATGCAAAAAGTGTTTTTTCCACACTAATACAAGTGCAAAAGTGGTTTCCTGCACCAACACAAGTGCGAAAAGTGGTTTTTCAACACTAACACAAGTGCGAAAAGTGGTTTTTCAACACTAACACAGTGCGAAAAGTGGTTTTTCCACACTACTACAAGTGCAAAAGTGGTTTCCTGCACCAACACAAGTGCGAAAAGTGGTTTTTCAACACTAACACAAGTGCGAAAAGTGGTTTTTCAACACTATCACAAGTGCAAAAAGTGTTTTTCCACACTAATACAAGTGCAAAAGTGGTTTCCTGCACCAACACAAGTGCGAAAAGTGGTTTTTCAACACTAACACAGGTGCGAAAAGTGGTTTTTCAACACTAACACAAGTGCGAAAAGTGTTTTTTCCACACAAAAACAAGTGCAAAAGTGGTTTCCTGCACCAACACAAGTGCGAAAAGTGGTTTTTCAACACTAACACAAGTGCGAAAAGTGGTTTTTCAACACTAACACAAGTGCGAAAAGTGGTTTTTCCACACTAATACAAGTGCAAAAGTGGTTTCCTGCACCAACACAAGTGCGAAAAGTGGTTTTTCAACACTAACACAAGTGCGAAAAGTGGTTTTTCAACACTAACACAAGTGCGAAAAGTGGTTTTTCAACACTAACACAAGGGCGAAAAGTGGTTTTTCAACACTAACACAAGGGCGAAAAGTGGTTTTTCAACACTAACACAAGTGCGAAAAGTGGTTTTTCAACAATAACACAAGTGCGAAAAGTGGTTTTTCCACATTAATACAAGTGCAAAAGTGGTTTCCTGCACCAACACAAGTACGAAAAGTGGTTTTTCAACACTAACACAAGTGCGAAAAGTGTTTTTTCAACACTATCACAAGTGCAAAAAGTGTTTTTTCCACACTAATACAAGTGCAAAAGTGGTTTCCTGCACCAACACAAGTGTGAAAAGTGGTTTTTCAACACTAACACAAGGGCGAAAAGTGGTTTTTCAACACTAACACAAGGGCGAAAAGTGGTTTTTCAACACTAACACAAGTGCGAAAAGTGGTTTTTCAACACTAACACAAGAGCGAAAAGTGGTTTTTCAACACTAACACAAGGGCGAAAAGTGGTTTTTCAACACTAACACAAGTGCGAAAAGTGGTTTTTCAACAATAACACAAGTGCGAAAAGTGGTTTTTCCACACTAATACAAGTGCAAAAGTGGTTTCCTGCACCAACACAAGTACGAAAAGTGGTTTTTCAACACTAACACAAGTGCGAAAAGTGGTTTTTCAACACTATCACAAGTGCAAAAAGTGTTTTTTCCACACTAATACAAGTGCAAAAGTGGTTTCCTGCACCAACACAAGTGTGAAAAGTGGTTTTTCAACACTAACACAAGTGCGAAAAGTGGTTTTTCAACACTAACACAAGTGCGAAAAGTGGTTTTTCCACACTAATACAAGTGCAAAAGTGGTTTCCTGCACCAACACAAGTGCGAAAAGTGGTTTTTCAACACTAACACAAGTGTGAAAAGTGGTTTTTCAACACTATCACAAGTGCAAAAAGTGTTTTGTCCACACTAATACAAGTGCAAAAGTGGTTTCCTGCACCAACACAAGTGCGAAAAGTGGTTTTTCAACACTAACACAAGTGCGAAAAGTGGTTTTTCAACACTAACACAAGGGCGAAAAGTGGTTTTTCAACACTAACACAAGGGCGAAAAGTGGTTTTTCAACACTAACGCAAGTACGAAAAGTGGTTTTTCAACACTAACACAAGTGCGAAAAGTGGTTTTTCAACACTAACGCAAGTACGAAAAGTGGTTTTTCAACACTAACACAAGTGTAAAAAGTGGTTTTTCAACACTATCACAAGTGCAAAAAGTGTTGTCCACACTAATACAAGTGCAAAAGTGGTTTCCTGCACCAACACAAGTGTGAAAAGTGGTTTTTCAACACTAACACAAGGGCGAAAAGTGGTTTTTCAACACTAACACAAGGGCGAAAAGTGGTTTTTCAACACTAACACAAGTGCGAAAAGTAGTTTTTCAACACTAACACAAGGGCGAAAAGTGGTTTTTCAACACTAACACAAGGGCGAAAAGTGGTTTTTCAACACTAACACAAGTGCGAAAAGTGGTTTTTCAACACTAACACAAGTGCGAAAAGTGGTTTTTCCACACTAATACAAGTGCAAAAGTGGTTTCCTGCACCAACACAAGTACGAAAAGTGGTTTTTCAACACTAACACAAGTGCGAAAAGTGGTTTTTCAACACTATCACAAGTGCAAAAAGTGTTTTTTCCACACTAATACAAGTGCAAAAGTGGTTTCCTGCACCAACACAAGTGTGAAAAGTGGTTTTTCAACACTAACACAAGTGCGAAAAGTGGTTTTTCAACACTAACACAAGTGCGAAAAGTGGTTTTTCCACACTAATACAAGTGCAAAAGTGGTTTCCTGCACCAACACAAGTGCGAAAAGTGGTTTTTCAACACTAACACAAGTGTGAAAAGTGGTTTTTCAACACTATCACAAGTGCAAAAAGTGTTTTGTCCACACTAATACAAGTGCAAAAGTGGTTTCCTGCACCAACACAAGTGCGAAAAGTGGTTTTTCAACACTAACACAAGTGCGAAAATTGGTTTTTCAACACTAACACAAGTGCGAAAAGTGGTTTTTCAACACTAACACAAGTGCGAAAAGTGTTTTTTCCACACTAATACAAGTGCAAAAGTGGTTTCCTGCACCAACACAAGTGCAAAAAGTGGTTTTTCAACACTAACACAAGTGCGAAAAGTGGTTTTTCAACACTACCACAAGTGCAAAAAGTGTTTTTTCCACACTAATACAAGTGCAAAAGTGGTTTCCTGCACCAACACAAGTGTGAAAAGTGGTTTTTCAACACTAACACAAGTGCGAAAAGTGGTTTTTCAACACTAACACAAGTGCGAAAAGTGGTTTTTCCACACTAATACAAGTGCAAAAGTGGTTTCCTGCACCAACACAAGTGCGAAAAGTGGTTTTTCAACACTAACACAAGTGCGAAAAGTGTTTTGTCCACACTAATACAAGTGCAAAAGTGGTTTCCTGCACCAACACAAGTGCGAAAAGTGGTTTTTCCACACTAATACAAGTGCAAAAGTGGTTGCCTGCACCAACACAAGTGCGAAAAGTGGTTTTTCAACACTAACACAAGTGCGAAAAGTGGTTTTTCAACACCATCACAAGTGCGAAAAGTGGTTTTTCCACACTAATACTAGTGCAAAAGTGGTTTCCTGCACCAACACAAGTGCGAAAATTGGTTTTTCAACACTAACACAAGTGCGAAAAGTGGTTTTTCAACACTATCATAAGTGCAAAAAGTGTTTTTTCCACACTAATACAAGTGCAAAAGTGGTTTCCTGCACCAACACAAGTGCGAAAAGTGGTTTTTCAACACTAACACAAGTGCGAAAAGTGGTTTTTCAACACTAACACAAGTGCGAAAAGTGGTATTTCCACACTAATACAAGTGCAAAAGTGGTTTCCTGCACCAACACAAGTGCGAAAAGTGGTTTTTCAACACTAACACAAGTGCAAAAAGTGGTTTTTCAACACTATCACAAGTGCAAAAAGTGTTTATTCCACACTAATACAAGTGCAAAAGTGGTTTCCTGC
This sequence comes from Myxine glutinosa, assembly GCF_964187855.1. Taxonomy (NCBI): domain Eukaryota; kingdom Metazoa; phylum Chordata; class Myxini; order Myxiniformes; family Myxinidae; genus Myxine; species Myxine glutinosa. Next base: position 24,131 of record NW_027618714.1, read on the forward strand.
ACCAACACAAGTGCGAAAAGTGGTTTTTCAACACTAACAAAAGTGCGAAAAGTGGTTTTTCAACACTAACACAAGTGCGAAAAGTGGTTGTTCCACACTAATACAAGTGCAAAAGTGGTTTCCTGCACCAACACAAGTGCGAAAAGTGGTTTTTCAACACTAACACAAGTGCGAAAAGTGGTTTTTCAACACTATCACAAGTGCAAAAAGTGTTTTTTCCACACTAATACAAGTGCAAAAGTGGTTTCCTGCACCAACACAAGTGCGAAAAGTGGTTTTTCAACACTAACACAGTGCGAAAAGTGGTTTTTCCACACTAATACAAGTGCAAAAGTGGTTTCCTGCACCAACACAAGTGCGAAAAGTGGTTTTTCAACACTATCACAAGTGCAAAAAGTGTTTATTCCACACTAATACAAGTGCAAAAGTGGTTTCCTGCACCAACACAAGTGCGAAAAGTGGTTTTTCAACACTATCACAAGTGCAAAAAGTGTTTTTTCCACACTAATACAAGTGCAAAAGTGGTTTCCTGCACCAACACAAGTGCGAAAAGTGGTTTTTCAACACTAACACAAGTGCGAAAAGTGGTTTTTCAACACTAACACAAGTGCGAAAAGTGTTTTTTCCACACTAATACAAGTACAAAGGTGGTTTCCTGCACCAACACAAGTGCGAAAAGTGGTTTTTCAACACTAACACAAGTGCGAAAAGTGGTTTTTCAACACTAACACAAGTGCGAAAAGTGGTTTTTCCACACTAACACAAGGGCGAAAAGTGGTTTTTCAACACTAACACAAGTGCGAAAAGTAGTTTTTCAACACTAACACAAGGGCGAAAAGTGGTTTTTCAACACTAACACAAGGGCGAAAAGTGGTTTTTCAACACTAACACAAGTGCGAAAAGTGGTTTTTCAACACTAACACAAGTGCGAAAAGTGGTTTTTCCACACTAATACAAGTGCAAAAGTGGTTTCCTGCACCAACACAAGTACGAAAAGTGGTTTTTCAACACTAACACAAGTGCGAAAAGTGGTTTTTCAACACTATCACAAGTGCAAAAAGTGTTTTTTCCACACTAATACAAGTGCAAAAGTGGTTTCCTGCACCAACACAAGTGTGAAAAGTGGTTTTTCAACACTAACACAAGTGCGAAAAGTGGTTTTTCAACACTAACACAAGTGCGAAAAGTGGTTTTTCCACACTAATACAAGTGCAAAAGTGGTTTCCTGCACCAACACAAGTGCGAAAAGTGGTTTTTCAACACTAACACAAGTGTGAAAAGTGGTTTTTCAACACTATCACAAGTGCAAAAAGTGTTTTGTCCACACTAATACAAGTGCAAAAGTGGTTTCCTGCACCAACACAAGTGCGAAAAGTGGTTTTTCAACACTAACACAAGTGCGAAAATTGGTTTTTCAACACTAACACAAGTGCGAAAAGTGGTTTTTCAACACTAACACAAGTGCGAAAAGTGTTTTTTCCACACTACTACAAGTGCAAAAGTGGTTTCCTGCACCAACACAAGTGCAAAAAGTGGTTTTTCAACACTAACACAAGTGCGAAAAGTGGTTTTTCAACACTACCACAAGTGCAAAAAGTGTTTTTTCCACACTAATACAAGTGCAAAAGTGGTTTCCTGCACCAACACAAGTGTGAAAAGTGGTTTTTCAACACTAACACAAGTGCGAAAAGTGGTTTTTCAACACTAACACAAGTGCGAAAAGTGGTTTTTCCACACTAATACAAGTGCAAAAGTGGTTTCCTGCACCAACACAAGTGCGAAAAGTGGTTTTTCAACACTAACACAAGTGCGAAAAGTGTTTTGTCCACACTAATACAAGTGCAAAAGTGGTTTCCTGCACCAACACAAGTGCGAAAAGTGGTTTTTCCACACTAATACAAGTGCAAAAGTGGTTGCCTGCACCAACACAAGTGCGAAAAGTGGTTTTTCAACACTAACACAAGTGCGAAAAGTGGTTTTTCAACACCATCACAAGTGCGAAAAGTGGTTTTTCCACACTAATACAAGTGCAAAAGTGGTTTCCTGCACCAACACAAGTGCGAAAATTGGTTTTTCAACACTAACACAAGTGCGAAAAGTGGTTTTTCAACACTATCATAAGTGCAAAAAGTGTTTTTTCCACACTAATACAAGTGCAAAAGTGGTTTCCTGCACCAACACAAGTGCGAAAAGTGGTTTTTCAACACTAACACAAGTGCGAAAAGTGGTTTTTCAACACTAACACAAGTGCGAAAAGTGGTTTTTCCACACTAATACAAGTGCAAAAGTGGTTTCCTGCACCAACACAAGTGCGAAAAGTGGTTTTTCAACACTAACACAAGTGCAAAAAGTGGTTTTTCAACACTACCACAAGTGCAAAAAGTGTTTATTCCACACTAATACAAGTGCAAAAGTGGTTTCCTGCACCAACACAAGTGCGAAAAGTGGTTTTTCAACACTAACAAAAGTGCGAAAAGTGGTTTTTCAACACTAACACAAGTGCGAAAAGTGGTTGTTCCACACTAATACAAGTGCAAAAGTGGTTTCCTGCACCAACACAAGTGCGAAAAGTGGTTTTTCAACACTAACACAAGTGCGAAAAGTGGTTTTTCAACACTATCACAAGTGCAAAAAGTGTTTTTTCCACACTAATACAAGTGCAAAAGTGGTTTCCTGCACCAACACAAGTGCGAAAAGTGGTTTTTCAACACTAACACAGTGCGAAAAGTGGTTTTTCCACACTAATACAAGTGCAAAAGTGGTTTCCTGCACCAACACAAGTGCGAAAAGTGGTTTTTCAACACTATCACAAGTGCAAAAAGTGTTTATTCCACACTAATACAAGTGCAAAAGTGGTTTCCTGCACCAACACAAGTGCGAAAAGTGGTTTTTCAACACTATCACAAGTGCAAAAAGTGTTTTTTCCACACTAATACAAGTGCAAAAGTGGTTTCCTGCACCAACACAAGTGCGAAAAGTGGTTTTTCAACACTAACACAAGTGCGAAAAGTGGTTTTTCAACACTAACACAAGTGCGAAAAGTGTTTTTTCCACACTAATACAAGTACAAAGGTGGTTTCCTGCACCAACACAAGTGCGAAAAGTGGTTTTTCAACACTAACACAAGTGCGAAAAGTGGTTTTTCAACACTAACACAAGTGCGAAAAGTGGTTTTTCCACACTAATACAAGTGCAAAAGTGGTTTCCTGCACCAACACAAGTGCGAAAAGTGGTTTTTCAACACTAACACAAGTGCGAAAAGTGGTTTTTCAACACTAATACAAGTGCGAAAAGTGGTTTTTCAACACTAACACAAGGGCGAAAAGTGGTTTTTCAACACTAACACAAGGGCGAAAAGTAGTTTTTCAACACTAACACAAGTGTGAAAAGTGGTTTTTCAACACTAACACAAGTGCGAAAAGTGGTTTTTCCACACTAATACAAGTGCAAAAGTGGTTTCCTGCACCAACACAAGTACGAAAAGTGGTTTTTCAACACTAACACAAGTGCGAAAAGTGGTTTTTCAACACTATCACAAGTGCAAAAGTGGTTTTTCAACACTAACACAAGTGCGAAAAGTGGTTTTTCAACACTAACACAAGGGCGAAAAGTGGTTTTTCAACACTAACACAAGGGCGAAAAGTAGTTTTTCAACACTAACACAAGTGCGAAAAGTGGTTTTTCAACACTAACACAAGTGCGAAAAGTGGTTTTTCCACACTAATACAAGTGCAAAAGTGGTTTCCTGCACCAACACAAGTACGAAAAGTGGTTTTTCAACACTAACACAAGTGCGAAAAGTGGTTTTTCAACACTATCACAAGTGCAAAAAGTGTTTTTTCCACACTAATACAAGTGCAAAAGTGGTTTACTGCACCAACACAAGTGTGAAAAGTGGTTTTTCAACACTAACACAAGTGCGAAAAGTGGTTTTTCAACACTAACACAAGTGCGAAAAGTGGTTTTTCCACACTAATACAAGTGCAAAAGTGGTTTCCTGCACCAACACAAGTGCGAAAAGTGGTTTTTCAACACTAACACAAGTGCGAAAAGTGGTTTTTCAACACTATCACAAGTGCAAAAAGTGTTTTGTTCACACTAATGCAAGTACAAAAGTGGTTTCCTGCACCAACACAAGTGCGAAAAGTGGTTTTTCAACACTAACACAAGTGCGAAAAGTGGTTTTTCAACACTATCCCAAATGCAAAAAGTGTTTTTTCCACACTAATACAAGTGCAAAAGTGGTTTCCTGCACCAACACAAGTGCGAAAAGTGGTTTTTCAACACTAACACAAGTGCGAAAAGTGGTTTTTCAACACTAACACAGTGCGAAAAGTGGTTTTTCCACACTAATACAAGTGCAAAAGTGGTTTCCTGCACCAACACAAGTGCGAAAAGTGGTTTTTCAACACTAACACAAGTGCGAAAAGTGGTTTTTCAACACTATCACAAGTGCAAAAAGTGTTTTTCCACACTAATACAAGTGCAAAAGTGGTTTCCTGCACCAACACAAGTGCGAAAAGTGGTTTTTCAACACTAACACAGGTGCGAAAAGTGGTTTTTCAACACTAACACAAGTGCGAAAAGTGTTTTTTCCACACAAAAACAAGTGCAAAAGTGGTTTCCTGCACCAACACAAGTGCGAAAAGTGGTTTTTCAACACTAACACAAGTGCGAAAAGTGGTTTTTCAACACTAACACAAGTGCGAAAAGTGGTTTTTCCACACTAATACAAGTGCAAAAGTGGTTTCCTGCACCAACACAAGTGCGAAAAGTGGTTTTTCAACACTAACACAAGTGCGAAAAGTGTTTTTTCAACACTAACACAAGTGCGAAAAGTGGTTTTTCAACACTAACACAAGGGCGAAAAGTGGTTTTTCAACACTAACACAAGGGCGAAAAGTGGTTTTTCAACACTAACACAAGTGCGAAAAGTGGTTTTTCAACAATAACACAAGTGCGAAAAGTGGTTTTTCCACATTAATACAAGTGCAAAAGTGGTTTCCTGCACCAACACAAGTACGAAAAGTGGTTTTTCAACACTAACACAAGTGCGAAAAGTGTTTTTTCAACACTATCACAAGTGCAAAAAGTGTTTTTTCCACACTAATACAAGTGCAAAAGTGGTTTCCTGCACCAACACAAGTGTGAAAAGTGGTTTTTCAACACTAACACAAGGGCGAAAAGTGGTTTTTCAACACTAACACAAGGGCGAAAAGTGGTTTTTCAACACTAACACAAGTGCGAAAAGTGGTTTTTCAACACTAACACAAGGGCGAAAAGTGGTTTTTCAACACTAACACAAGGGCGAAAAGTGGTTTTTCAACACTAACACAAGTGCGAAAAGTGGTTTTTCAACAATAACACAAGTGCGAAAAGTGGTTTTTCCACACTAATACAAGTGCAAAAGTGGTTTCCTGCACCAACACAAGTACGAAAAGTGGTTTTTCAACACTAACACAAGTGCGAAAAGTGGTTTTTCAACACTATCACAAGTGCAAAAAGTGTTTTTTCCACACTAATACAAGTGCAAAAGTGGTTTCCTGCACCAACACAAGTGTGAAAAGTGGTTTTTCAACACTAACACAAGTGCGAAAAGTGGTTTTTCAACACTAACACAAGTGCGAAAAGTGGTTTTTCCACACTAATACAAGTGCAAAAGTGGTTTCCTGCACCAACACAAGTGCGAAAAGTGGTTTTTCAACACTAACACAAGTGTGAAAAGTGGTTTTTCAACACTATCACAAGTGCAAAAAGTGTTTTGTCCACACTAATACAAGTGCAAAAGTGGTTTCCTGCACCAACACAAGTGCGAAAAGTGGTTTTTCAACACTAACACAAGTGCGAAAAGTGGTTTTTCAACACTAACACAAGGGCGAAAAGTGGTTTTTCAACACTAACACAAGGGCGAAAAGTGGTTTTTCAACACTAACGCAAGTACGAAAAGTGGTTTTTCAACACTAACACAAGTGCGAAAAGTGGTTTTTCAACACTAACGCAAGTACGAAAAGTGGTTTTTCAACACTAACACAAGTGTGAAAAGTGGTTTTTCAACACTATCACAAGTGCAAAAAGTGTTGTCCACACTAATACAAGTGCAAAAGTGGTTTCCTGCACCAACACAAGTGTGAAAAGTGTTTTTTCAACACTAACACAAGGGCGAAAAGTGGTTTTTCAACACTAACACAAGGGCGAAAAGTGGTTTTTCAACACTAACACAAGTGCGAAAAGTAGTTTTTCAACACTAACACAAGGGCGAAAAGTGGTTTTTCAACACTAACACAAGGGCGAAAAGTGGTTTTTCAACACTAACACAAGTGCGAAAAGTGGTTTTTCAACACTAACACAAGTGCGAAAAGTGGTTTTTCCACACTAATACAAGTGCAAAAGTGGTTTCCTGCACCAACACAAGTACGAAAAGTGGTTTTTCAACACTAACACAAGTGCGAAAAGTGGTTTTTCAACACTATCACAAGTGCAAAAAGTGTTTTTTCCACACTAATACAAGTGCAAAAGTGGTTTCCTGCACCAACACAAGTGTGAAAAGTGGTTTTTCAACACTAACACAAGTGCGAAAAGTGGTTTTTCAACACTAACACAAGTGCGAAAAGTGGTTTTTCCACACTAATACAAGTGCAAAAGTGGTTTCCTGCACCAACACAAGTGCGAAAAGTGGTTTTTCAACACTAACACAAGTGTGAAAAGTGGTTTTTCAACACTATCACAAGTGCAAAAAGTGTTTTTTCCACACTAATACAAGTGCAAAAGTGGTTTCCTGCACCAACACAAGTGTGAAAAGTGGTTTTTCAACACTAACACAAGTGCGAAAAGTGGTTTTTCAACACTAACACAAGTGCGAAAAGTGGTTTTTCCACACTAATACAAGTGCAAAAGTGGTTTCCTGCACCAACACAAGTGCGAAAAGTGGTTTTTCAACACTAACACAAGTGCGAAAAGTGGTTTTTCAACACTATCACAAGTGCAAAAAGTGTTTTGTTCACACTAATGCAAGTACAAAAGTGGTTTCCTGCACCAACACAAGTGCGAAAAGTGGTTTTTCAACACTAACACAAGTGCGAAAAGTGGTTTTTCAACACTATCCCAAATGCAAAAAGTGTTTTTTCCACACTAATACAAGTGCAAAAGTGGTTTCCTGCACCAACACAAGTGCGAAAAGTGGTTTTTCAACACTAACACAAGTGCGAAAAGTGGTTTTTCAACACTAACACAGTGCGAAAAGTGGTTTTTCCACACTAATACAAGTGCAAAAGTGGTTTCCTGCACCAACACAAGTGCGAAAAGTGGTTTTTCAACACTAACACAAGTGCGAAAAGTGGTTTTTCAACACTATCACAAGTGCAAAAAGTGTTTTTCCACACTAATACAAGTGCAAAAGTGGTTTCCTGCACCAACACAAGTGCGAAAAGTGGTTTTTCAACACTAACACAGGTGCGAAAAGTGGTTTTTCAACACTAACACAAGTGCGAAAAGTGTTTTTTCCACACAAAAACAAGTGCAAAAGTGGTTTCCTGCACCAACACAAGTGCGAAAAGTGGTTTTTCAACACTAACACAAGTGCGAAAAGTGGTTTTTCAACACTAACACAAGTGCGAAAAGTGGTTTTTCCACACTAATACAAGTGCAAAAGTGGTTTCCTGCACCAACACAAGTGCGAAAAGTGGTTTTTCAACACTAACACAAGTGCGAAAAGTGTTTTTTCAACACTAACACAAGTGCGAAAAGTGGTTTTTCAACACTAACACAAGGGCGAAAAGTGGTTTTTCAACACTAACACAAGGGCGAAAAGTGGTTTTTCAACACTAACACAAGTGCGAAAAGTGGTTTTTCAACAATAACACAAGTGCGAAAAGTGGTTTTTCCACATTAATACAAGTGCAAAAGTGGTTTCCTGCACCAACACAAGTACGAAAAGTGGTTTTTCAACACTAACACAAGTGCGAAAAGTGTTTTTTCAACACTATCACAAGTGCAAAAAGTGTTTTTTCCACACTAATACAAGTGCAAAAGTGGTTTCCTGCACCAACACAAGTGTGAAAAGTGGTTTTTCAACACTAACACAAGGGCGAAAAGTGGTTTTTCAACACTAACACAAGGGCGAAAAGTGGTTTTTCAACACTAACACAAGTGCGAAAAGTGGTTTTTCAACACTAACACAAGGGCGAAAAGTGGTTTTTCAACACTAACACAAGGGCGAAAAGTGGTTTTTCAACACTAACACAAGTGCGAAAAGTGGTTTTTCAACAATAACACAAGTGCGAAAAGTGGTTTTTCCACACTAATACAAGTGCAAAAGTGGTTTCCTGCACCAACACAAGTACGAAAAGTGGTTTTTCAACACTAACACAAGTGCGAAAAGTGGTTTTTCAACACTATCACAAGTGCAAAAAGTGTTTTTTCCACACTAATACAAGTGCAAAAGTGGTTTCCTGCACCAACACAAGTGTGAAAAGTCGTTTTTCAACACTAACACAAGTGCGAAAAGTGGTTTTTCAACACTAACACAAGTGCGAAAAGTGGTTTTTCCACACTAATACAAGTGCAAAAGTGGTTTCCTGCACCAACACAAGTGTGAAAAGTGGTTTTTCAACACTAACACAAGTGTGAAAAGTGGTTTTTCAACACTATCACAAGTGCAAAAAGTGTTTTGTCCACACTAATACAAGTGCAAAAGTGGTTTCCTGCACCAACACAAGTGCGAAAAGTGGTTTTTCAACACTAACACAAGTGCGAAAAGTGGTTTTTCAACACTAACACAAGGGCGAAAAGTGGTTTTTCAACACTAACACAAGGGCGAAAAGTGGTTTTTCAACACTAACGCAAGTACGAAAAGTGGTTTTTCAACACTAACACAAGTGCGAAAAGTGGTTTTTCAACACTAACGCAAGTACGAAAAGTGGTTTTTCAACACTAACACAAGTGTGAAAAGTGGTTTTTCAACACTATCACAAGTGCAAAAAGTGTTGTCCACACTAATACAAGTGCAAAAGTGGTTTCCTGCACCAACACAAGTGTGAAAAGTGGTTTTTCAACACTAACACAAGGGCGAAAAGTGGTTTTTCAACACTAACACAAGGGCGAAAAGTGGTTTTTCAACACTAACACAAGTGCGAAAAGTGGTTTTTCAACACTAACACAAGTGCGAAAAGTGGTTTTCCACACTAATACAAGTGCAAAAGTGGTTTCCTGCACCAACACAAGTACGAAAAGTGGTTTTTCAACACTAACACAAGTGCGAAAAGTGGTTTTTCAACACTATCACAAGTGCAAAAAGTGTTTTTTCCACACTAATACAAGTGCAAAAGTGGTTTCCTGCACCAACACAAGTGTGAAAAGTGGTTTTTCAACACTAACACAAGTGCGAAAAGTGGTTTTTCAACACTAACACAAGTGCGAAAAGTGGTTTTTCCACACTAATACAAGTGCAAAAGTGGTTTCCTGCACCAACACAAGTGCGAAAAGTGGTTTTTCAACACTAACACAAGTGTGAAAAGTGGTTTTTCAACACTACCACAAGTGCAAAAAGTGTTTTGTCCACACTAATACAAGTGCAAAAGTGGTTTCCTGCACCAACACAAGTGCGAAAAGTGGTTTTTCAACACTAACACAAGTGCGAAAATTGGTTTTTCAACACTAACACAAGTGCGAAAAGTGGTTTTTCAACACTAACACAAGTGCGAAAAGTGTTTTTTCCACACTAATACAAGTGCAAAAGTGGTTTCCTGCACCAACACAAGTGCAAAAAGTGGTTTTTCAACACTAACACAAGTGCGAAAAGTGGTTTTTCAACACTACCACAAGTGCAAAAAGTGTTTTTTCCACACTAATACAAGTGCAAAAGTGGTTTCCTGCACCAACACAAGTGTGAAAAGTGGTTTTTCAACACTAACACAAGTGCGAAAAGTGGTTTTTCAACACTAACACAAGTGCGAAAAGTGGTTTTTCCACACTAATACAAGTGCAAAAGTGGTTTCCTGCACCAACACAAGTGCGAAAAGTGGTTTTTCAACACTAACACAAGTGCGAAAAGTGTTTTGTCCACACTAATACAAGTGCAAAAGTGGTTTCCTGCACCAACACAAGTGCGAAAAGTGGTTTTTCCACACTAATACAAGTGCAAAAGTGGTTGCCTGCACCAACACAAGTGCGAAAAGTGGTTTTTCAACACTAACACAAGTGCGAAAAGTGGTTTTTCAACACCATCACAAGTGCGAAAAGTGGTTTTTCCACACTAATACAAGTGCAAAAGTGGTTTCCTGCACCAACACAAGTGCGAAAATTGGTTTTTCAACACTAACACAAGTGCGAAAAGTGGTTTTTCAACACTATCATAAGTGCAAAAAGTGTTTTTTCCACACTAATACAAGTGCAAAAGTGGTTTCCTGCACCAACACAAGTGCGAAAAGTGGTTTTTCAACACTAACACAAGTGCGAAAAGTGGTTTTTCAACACTAACACAAGTGCGAAAAGTGGTTTTTCCACACTAATACAAGTGCAAAAGTGGTTTCCTGCACCAACACAAGTGCGAAAAGTGGTTTTTCAACACTAACACAAGTGCAAAAAGTGGTTTTTCAACACTATCACAAGTGCAAAAAGTGTTTATTCCACACTAATACAAGTGCAAAAGTGGTTTCCTGCACCAACACAAGTGCGAAAAGTGGTTTTTCAACACTAACAAAAGTGCGAAAAGTGGTTTTTCAACACTAACACAAGTGCGAAAAGTGGTTGTTCCACACTAATACAAGTGCAAAAGTGGTTTCCTGCACCAACACAAGTGCGAAAAGTGGTTTTTCAACACTAACACAAGTGCGAAAAGTGGTTTTTCAACACTATCACAAGTGCAAAAAGTATTTTTTCCACACTAATACAAGTGCAAAAGTGGTTTCCTGCACCAACACAAGTGCGAAAAGTGGTTTTTCAACACTAACACAAGTGCGAAAAGTGGTTTTTCAACACTAACACAGTGCGAAAAGTGGTTTTTCCACACTAATACAAGTGCAAAAGTGGTTTCCTGCACCAACACAAGTGCGAAAAGTGGTTTTTCAACACTATCACAAGTGCAAAAAGTGTTTATTCCACACTAATACAAGTGCAAAAGTGGTTTCCTGCACCAACACAAGTGCGAAAAGTGGTTTTTCAACACTATCACAAGTGCAAAAAGTGTTTTTTCCACACTAATACAAGTGCAAAAGTGGTTTCCTGCACCAACACAAGTGCGAAAAGTGGTTTTTCAACACTAACACAAGTGCGAAAAGTGGTTTTTCAACACTAACACAAGTGCGAAAAGTGTTTTTTCCACACTAATACAAGTACAAAGGTGGTTTCCTGCACCAACACAAGTGCGAAAAGTGGTTTTTCAACACTAACACAAGTGCGAAAAGTGGTTTTTCAACACTAACACAAGTGCGAAAAGTGGTTTTTCCACACTAATACAAGTGCAAAAGTGGTTTCCTGCACCAACACAAGTGCGAAAAGTGGTTTTTCAACACTAACACAAGTGCGAAAAGTGGTTTTTCAACACTAATACAAGTGCGAAAAGTGGTTTTTCAACACTAACACAAGGGCGAAAAGTGGTTTTTCAACACTAACACAAGGGCGAAAAGTAGTTTTTCAACACTAACACAAGTGCGAAAAGTGGTTTTTCAACACTAACACAAGTGCGAAAAGTGGTTTTTCCACACTAATACAAGTGCAAAAGTGGTTTCCTGCACCAACACAAGTACGAAAAGTGGTTTTTCAACACTAACACAAGTGCGAAAAGTGGTTTTTCAACACTATCACAAGTGCAAAAGTGGTTTTTCAACACTAACACAAGTGCGAAAAGTGGTTTTTCAACACTAACACAAGTGCGAAAAGTGGTTTTTCCACACTAATACAAGTGCAAAAGTGGTTTCCTGCACCAACACAAGTGCGAAAAGTGGTTTTTCAACACTAACACAAGTGTGAAAAGTGGTTTTTCAACACTATCACAAGTGCAAAAAGTGTTTTGTCCACACTAATACAAGTGCAAAAGTGGTTTCCTGCACCAACACAAGTGCGAAAAGTGGTTTTTCAACACTAACACAAGTGCGAAAATTGGTTTTTCAACACTAACACAAGTGCGAAAAGTGGTTTTTCAACACTAACACAAGTGCGAAAAGTGTTTTTTCCACACTAATACAAGTGCAAAAGTGGTTTCCTGCACCAACACAAGTGCAAAAAGTGGTTTTTCAACACTAACACAAGTGCGAAAAGTGGTTTTTCAACACTACCACAAGTGCAAAAAGTGTTTTTTCCACACTAATACAAGTGCAAAAGTGGTTTCCTGCACCAACACCAGTGTGAAAAGTGGTTTTTCAACACTAACACAAGTGCGAAAAGTGGTTTTTCAACACTAACACAAGTGCGAAAAGTGGTTTTTCCACACTAATACAAGTGCAAAAGTGGTTTCCTGCACCAACACAAGTGCGAAAAGTGGTTTTTCAACACTAACACAAGTGCGAAAAGTGTTTTGTCCACACTAATACAAGTGCAAAAGTGGTTTCCTGCACCAACACAAGTGCGAAAAGTGGTTTTTCCACACTAATACAAGTGCAAAAGTGGTTGCCTGCACCAACACAAGTGCGAAAAGTGGTTTTTCAACACTATCACAAGTGCGAAAAGTGGTTTTTCCACACTAATACAAGTGCAAAAGTGGTTTCCTGCACCAACACAAGTGCGAAAATTGGTTTTTCAACACTAACACAAGTGCGAAAAGTGGTTTTTCAACACTATCATAAGTGCAAAAAGTGTTTTTTCCACACTAATACAAGTGCAAAAGTGGTTTCCTGCACCAACACAAGTGCGAAAAGTGGTTTTTCAACACTAACACAAGTGCGAAAAGTGGTTTTTCAACACTAACACAAGTGCGAAAAGTGGTTTTTCCACACTAATACAAGTGCAAAAGTGGTTTCCTGCACCAACACAAGTGCGAAAAGTGGTTTTTCAACACTAACACAAGTGCAAAAAGTGGTTTTTCAACACTATCACAAGTGCAAAAAGTGTTTATTCCACACTAATACAAGTGCAAAAGTGGTTTCCTGCACCAACACAAGTGCGAAAAGTGGTTTTTCAACACTAACAAAAGTGCGAAAAGTGGTTTTTCAACACTAACACAAGTGCGAAAAGTGGTTGTTCCACACTAATACAAGTGCAAAAGTGGTTTCCTGCACCAACACAAGTGCGAAAAGTGGTTTTTCAACACTAACACAAGTGCGAAAAGTGGTTTTTCAACACTATCACAAGTGCAAAAAGTATTTTTTCCACACTAATACAAGTGCAAAAGTGGTTTCCTGCACCAACACAAGTGCGAAAAGTGGTTTTTCAACACTAACACAAGTGCGAAAAGTGGTTTTTCAACACTAACACAGTGCGAAAAGTGGTTTTTCCACACTAATACAAGTGCAAAAGTGGTTTCCTGCACCAACACAAGTGCGAAAAGTGGTTTTTCAACACTATCACAAGTGCAAAAAGTGTTTATTCTACACTAATACAAGTGCAAAAGTGGTTTCCTGCACCAACACAAGTGCGAAAAGTGGTTTTTCAACACTATCACAAGTGCAAAAAGTGTTTTTTCCACACTAATACAAGTGCAAAAGTGGTTTCCTGCACCAACACAAGTGCGAAAAGTGGTTTTTCAACACTAACACAAGTGCGAAAAGTGGTTTTTCAACACTAACACAAGTGCGAAAAGTGTTTTTTCCACACTAATACAAGTACAAAGGTGGTTTCCTGCACCAACACAAGTGCGAAAAGTGGTTTTTCAACACTAACACAAGTGCGAAAAGTGGTTTTTCAACACTAACACAAGTGCGAAAAGTGGTTTTTCCACACTAATACAAGTGCAAAAGTGGTTTCCTGCACCAACACAAGTGCGAAAAGTGGTTTTTCAACACTAACACAAGTGCGAAAAGTGGTTTTTCAACACTAATACAAGTGCGAAAAGTGGTTTTTCAACACTAACACAAGGGCGAAAAGTGGTTTTTCAACACTAACACAAGGGCGAAAAGTAGTTTTTCAACACTAACACAAGTGCGAAAAGTGGTTTTTCAACACTAACACAAGTGCGAAAAGTGGTTTTTCCACACTAATACAAGTGCAAAAGTGGTTTCCTGCACCAACACAAGTACGAAAAGTGGTTTTTCAACACTAACACAAGTGCGAAAAGTGGTTTTTCAACACTATCACAAGTGCAAAAGTGGTTTTTCAACACTAACACAAGTGCGAAAAGTGGTTTTTCAACACTAACACAAGGGCGAAAAGTGGTTTTTCAACACTAACACAAGGGCGAAAAGTAGTTTTTCAACACTAACACAAGTGCGAAAAGTGGTTTTTCAACACTAACACAAGTGCGAAAAGTGGTTTTTCCACACTAATACAAGTGCAAAATTGGTTTCCTGCACCAACACAAGTACGAAAAGTGGTTTTTCAACACTAACACAAGTGCGAAAAGTGGTTTTTCAACACTATCACAAGTGCAAAAAGTGTTTTTTCCACACTAATACAAGTGCAAAAGTGGTTTCCTGCACCAACACAAGTGTGAAAAGTGGTTTTTCAACACTAACACAAGTGCGAAAAGTGGTTTTTCAACACTAACACAAGTGCGAAAAGTGGTTTCCTGCACCAACACAGGTGCGAAAAGTGGTTTTTCCACACTAATACAAGTGCAAAAGTGGTTTCCTGCACCAACACAGGTGCGAAAAGTGGTTTTTCAACACTAACACAAGTGTGAAAAGTGGTTTTTCAACACTATCACAAGTGCAAAAAGTGTTTTGTCCACACTAATACAAGTGCAAAAGTGGTTTCCTGCACAAACACAAGTGCGAAAAGTGGTTTTTCAACACTAACACAAGTGCGAAAAGTGGTTTTTCAACACTAACACAAGTGCGAAAAGTGGTTTTTCAACACTAACACAAGTGCGAAAAGTGTTTTTTCCACACTAATACAAGTGCAAAAGTGGTTTCCTGCACCAACACAAGTGCAAAAAGTGGTTTTTCAACACTAACACAAGTGCGAAAAGTGGTTTTTCAACACTACCACAAGTGCAAAAAGTGTTTTTTCCACACTAATACAAGTGCAAAAGTGGTTTCCTGCACCAACACAAGTGTGAAAAGTGGTTTTTCAACACTAACACAAGTGCGAAAAGTGGTTTTTCAACACTAACACAAGTGCGAAAAGTGGTTTTTCCACACTAATACAAGTGCAAAAGTGGTTTCCTGCACCAACACAAGTGCGAAAAGTGGTTTTCAACACTAACACAAGTGCGAAAAGTGGTTTTTCAACACTATCACAAGTGCGAAAAGTGTTTTGTCCACACTAATACAAGTGCAAAAGTGGTTTCCTGCACCAACACAAGTGCGAAAAGTGGTTTTTCAACACTAACACAAGTGCGAAAAGTGGTTTTTCAACACTAACACAAGTGCGAAAAGTGGTTTATCCACACTAATACAAGTGCAAAAGTGGTTTCCTGCACCAACACAAGTGCGAAAAGTGGTTTTTCAACACTAACACAAGTGCGAAAAGTGGTTTTTCAACACCATCACAAGTGCAAAAAGTGTTTTGTCCACACTAATACAAGTGCAAAAGTGGTTTCCTGCACCAACACAAGTGCGAAAAGTGGTTTTTCAACACTAACACAAGTGCGAAAAGTTGTTTTTAAACACTAACACAAGTGCGAAAAGTGGTTTTTCAACATTAACACAAGTGCGAAAAGTGGTTTTTCCACACTAATACAAGTGCAAAAGTGGTTTCCTGCACCAACACAAGTGCGAAAATTGGTTTTTCAACACTAACACAAGTGCGAAAAGTGGTTTTTCAACACTATCATAAGTGCAAAAAGTGTTTTTTCCACACTAATACAAGTGCAAAAGTGGTTTCCTGCACCAACACAAGTGCGAAAAGTGGTTTTTCAACACTAACACAAGTGCGAAAAGTGGTTTTTCAACACTAACACAAGTGCGAAAAGTGTTTTTTCCACACTAATACAAGTGTGAAAAGTGGTTTTTCAACACTATCACAAGTGCAAAAAGTGTTTTGTCCACACTAATACAAGTGCAAAAGTGGTTTCCTGCACCAACACAAGTGCGAAAAGTGGTTTTTCAACACTAACACAAGTGCGAAAAGTGGTTTTTCAACACTAACACAAGGGCGAAAAGTGGTTTTTCAACACTAACACAAGGGCGAAAAGTGGTTTTTCAACACTAACGCAAGTACGAAAAGTGGTTTTTCAACACTAACACAAGTGCGAAAAGTGGTTTTTCAACACTAACGCAAGTACGAAAAGTGGTTTTTCAACACTAACACAAGTGTGAAAAGTGGTTTTTCAACACTATCACAAGTGCAAAAAGTGTTGTCCACACTAATACAAGTGCAAAAGTGGTTTCCTGCACCAACACAAGTGTGAAAAGTGGTTTTTCAACACTAACACAAGTGCGAAAAGTGGTTTTTCAACACTAACACAAGTGCGAAAAGTGGTTTTTCCACACTAATACAAGTGCAAAAGTGGTTTCCTGCACCAACACAAGTGCGAAAAGTGGTTTTTCAACACTAACACAAGTGCGAAAAGTGTTTTGTCCACACTAATACAAGTGCAAAAGTGGTTTCCTGCACCAACACAAGTGCGAAAAGTGGTTTTTCCACACTAATACAAGTGCAAAAGTGGTTGCCTGCACCAACACAAGTGCGAAAAGTGGTTTTTCAACACTAACACAAGTGCGAAAAGTGGTTTTTCAACACCATCACAAGTGCGAAAAGTGGTTTTTCCACACTAATACAAGTGCAAAAGTGGTTTCCTGCACCAACACAAGTGCGAAAATTGGTTTTTCAACACTAACACAAGTGCGAAAAGTGGTTTTTCAACACTATCATAAGTGCAAAAAGTGTTTTTTCCACACTAATACAAGTGCAAAAGTGGTTTCCTGCACCAACACAAGTGCGAAAAGTGGTTTTTCAACACTAACACAAGTGCGAAAAGTGGTTTTTCAACACTAACACAAGTGCGAAAAGTGGTTTTTCCACACTAATACAAGTGCAAAAGTGGTTTCCTGCACCAACACAAGTGCGAAAAGTGGTTTTTCAACACTAACACAAGTGCAAAAAGTGGTTTTTCAACACTATCACAAGTGCAAAAAGTGTTTATTCCACACTAATACAAGTGCAAAAGTGGTTTCCTGCACCAACACAAGTGCGAAAAGTGGTTTTTCAACACTAACAAAAGTGCGAAAAGTGGTTTTTCAACACTAACACAAGTGCGAAAAGTGGTTGTTCCACACTAATACAAGTGCAAAAGTGGTTTCCTGCACCAACACAAGTGCGAAAAGTGGTTTTTCAACACTAACACAAGTGCGAAAAGTGGTTTTTCAACACTATCACAAGTGCAAAAAGTATTTTTTCCACACTAATACAAGTGCAAAAGTGGTTTCCTGCACCAACACAAGTGCGAAAAGTGGTTTTTCAACACTAACACAAGTGCGAAAAGTGGTTTTTCAACACTAACACAGTGCGAAAAGTGGTTTTTCCACACTAATACAAGTGCAAAAGTGGTTTCCTGCACCAACACAAGTGCGAAAAGTGGTTTTTCAACACTATCACAAGTGCAAAAAGTGTTTATTCCACACTAATACAAGTGCAAAAGTGGTTTCCTGCACCAACACAAGTGCGAAAAGTGGTTTTTCAACACTATCACAAGTGCAAAAAGTGTTTTTTCCACACTAATACAAGTGCAAAAGTGGTTTCCTGCACCAACACAAGTGCGAAAAGTGGTTTTTCAACACTAACACAAGTGCGAAAAGTGGTTTTTCAACACTAACACAAGTGCGAAAAGTGTTTTTTCCACACTAATACAAGTACAAAGGTGGTTTCCTGCACCAACACAAGTGCGAAAAGTGGTTTTTCAACACTAACACAAGTGCGAAAAGTGGTTTTTCAACACTAACACAAGTGCGAAAAGTGGTTTTTCCACACTAATACAAGTGCAAAAGTGGTTTCCTGCACCAACACAAGTGCGAAAAGTGGTTTTTCAACACTAACACAAGTGCGAAAAGTGGTTTTTCAACACTAATACAAGTGCGAAAAGTGGTTTTTCAACACTAACACAAGGGCGAAAAGTGGTTTTTCAACACTAACACAAGGGCGAAAAGTAGTTTTTCAACACTAACACAAGTGCGAAAAGTGGTTTTTCAACACTAACACAAGTGCGAAAAGTGGTTTTTCCACACTAATACAAGTGCAAAAGTGGTTTCCTGCACCAACACAAGTACGAAAAGTGGTTTTTCAACACTAACACAAGTGCGAAAAGTGGTTTTTCAACACTATCACAAGTGCAAAAGTGGTTTTTCAACACTAACACAAGTGCGAAAAGTGGTTTTTCAACACTAACACAAGGGCGAAAAGTGGTTTTTCAACACTAACACAAGGGCGAAAAGTAGTTTTTCAACACTAACACAAGTGCGAAAAGTGGTTTTTCAACACTAACACAAGTGCGAAAAGTGGTTTTTCCACACTAATACAAGTGCAAAAGTGGTTTCCTGCACCAACACAAGTACGAAAAGTGGTTTTTCAACACTAACACAAGTGCGAAAAGTGGTTTTTCAACACTATCACAAGTGCAAAAAGTGTTTTTTCCACACTAATACAAGTGCAAAAGTGGTTTCCTGCACCAACACAAGTGTGAAAAGTGGTTTTTCAACACTAACACAAGTGCGAAAAGTGGTTTTTCAACACTAACACAAGTGCGAAAAGTGGTTTCCTGCACCAACACAGGTGCGAAAAGTGGTTTTTCCACACTAATACAAGTGCAAAAGTGGTTTCCTGCACCAACACAGGTGCGAAAAGTGGTTTTTCAACACTAACACAAGTGTGAAAAGTGGTTTTTCAACACTATCACAAGTGCAAAAAGTGTTTTGTCCACACTAATACAAGTGCAAAAGTGGTTTCCTGCACAAACACAAGTGCGAAAAGTGGTTTTTCAACACTAACACAAGTGCGAAAAGTGGTTTTTCAACACTAACACAAGTGCGAAAAGTGGTTTTTCAACACTAACACAAGTGCGAAAAGTGTTTTTTCCACACTAATACAAGTGCAAAAGTGGTTTCCTGCACCAACACAAGTGCAAAAAGTGGTTTTTCAACACTAACACAAGTGCGAAAAGTGGTTTTTCAACACTACCACAAGTGCAAAAAGTGTTTTTTCCACACTAATACAAGTGCAAAAGTGGTTTCCTGCACCAACACAAGTGTGAAAAGTGGTTTTTCAACACTAACACAAGTGCGAAAAGTGGTTTTTCAACACTAACACAAGTGCGAAAAGTGGTTTTTCCACACTAATACAAGTGCAAAAGTGGTTTCCTGCACCAACACAAGTGCGAAAAGTGGTTTTCAACACTAACACAAGTGCGAAAAGTGGTTTTTCAACACTATCACAAGTGCGAAAAGTGTTTTGTCCACACTAATACAAGTGCAAAAGTGGTTTCCTGCACCAACACAAGTGCGAAAAGTGGTTTTTCAACACTAACACAAGTGCGAAAAGTGGTTTTTCAACACTAACACAAGTGCGAAAAGTGGTTTATCCACACTAATACAAGTGCAAAAGTGGTTTCCTGCACCAACACAAGTGCGAAAAGTGGTTTTTCAACACTAACACAAGTGCGAAAAGTGGTTTTTCAACACCATCACAAGTGCAAAAAGTGTTTTGTCCACACTAATACAAGTGCAAAAGTGGTTTCCTGCACCAACACAAGTGCGAAAAGTGGTTTTTCAACACTAACACAAGTGCGAAAAGTTGTTTTTAAACACTAACACAAGTGCGAAAAGTGGTTTTTCAACATTAACACAAGTGCGAAAAGTGGTTTTTCCACACTAATACAAGTGCAAAAGTGGTTTCCTGCACCAACACAAGTGCGAAAATTGGTTTTTCAACACTAACACAAGTGCGAAAAGTGGTTTTTCAACACTATCATAAGTGCAAAAAGTGTTTTTTCCACACTAATACAAGTGCAAAAGTGGTTTCCTGCACCAACACAAGTGCGAAAAGTGGTTTTTCAACACTAACACAAGTGCGAAAAGTGGTTTTTCAACACTAACACAAGTGCGAAAAGTGTTTTTTCCACACTAATACAAGTGTGAAAAGTGGTTTTTCAACACTATCACAAGTGCAAAAAGTGTTTTGTCCACACTAATACAAGTGCAAAAGTGGTTTCCTGCACCAACACAAGTGCGAAAAGTGGTTTTTCAACACTAACACAAGTGCGAAAAGTGGTTTTTCAACACTAACACAAGGGCGAAAAGTGGTTTTTCAACACTAACACAAGGGCGAAAAGTGGTTTTTCAACACTAACGCAAGTACGAAAAGTGGTTTTTCAACACTAACACAAGTGCGAAAAGTGGTTTTTCAACACTAACGCAAGTACGAAAAGTGGTTTTTCAACACTAACACAAGTGTGAAAAGTGGTTTTTCAACACTATCACAAGTGCAAAAAGTGTTGTCCACACTAATACAAGTGCAAAAGTGGTTTCCTGCACCAACACAAGTGTGAAAAGTGGTTTTTCAACACTAACACAAGGGCGAAAAGTGGTTTTTCAACACTAACACAAGGGCGAAAAGTGGTTTTTCAACACTAACACAAGTGCGAAAAGTAGTTTTTCAACACTAACACAAGGGCGAAAAGTGGTTTTTCAACACTAACACAAGGGCGAAAAGTGGTTTTTCAACACTAACACAAGTGCGAAAAGTGGTTTTTCAACACTAACACAAGTGCGAAAAGTGGTTTTTCCACACTAATACAAGTGCAAAAGTGGTTTCCTGCACCAACACAAGTACGAAAAGTGGTTTTTCAACACTAACACAAGTGCGAAAAGTGGTTTTTCAACACTAACACAAGTGCGAAAAGTGGTTTTTCCACACTAATACAAGTGCAAAAGTGGTTTCCTGCACCAACACAAGTACGAAAAGTGGTTTTTCAACACTATCAC
Source organism: Myxine glutinosa (assembly GCF_964187855.1). Taxonomy (NCBI): domain Eukaryota; kingdom Metazoa; phylum Chordata; class Myxini; order Myxiniformes; family Myxinidae; genus Myxine; species Myxine glutinosa. The sequence continues at coordinate 45,133 of NW_027618714.1, forward strand.
AAGTGCAAAAAGTGTTTTTTCCACACTAATACAAGTGCAAAAGTGGTTTCCTGCACCAACACAAGTGTGAAAAGTGGTTTTTCAACACTAACACAAGTGCGAAAAGTGGTTTTTCAACACTAACACAAGTGCGAAAAGTGGTTTTTCCACACTAATACAAGTGCAAAAGTGGTTTCCTGCACCAACACAAGTGCGAAAAGTGGTTTTTCAACACTAACACAAGTGTGAAAAGTGGTTTTTCAACACTATCACAAGTGCAAAAAGTGTTTTGTCCACACTAATACAAGTGCAAAAGTGGTTTCCTGCACCAACACAAGTGCGAAAAGTGGTTTTTCAACACTAACACAAGTGCGAAAATTGGTTTTTCAACACTAACACAAGTGCGAAAAGTGGTTTTTCAACACTAACACAAGTGCGAAAAGTGTTTTTTCCACACTAATACAAGTGCAAAAGTGGTTTCCTGCACCAACACAAGTGCAAAAAGTGGTTTTTCAACACTAACACAAGTGCGAAAAGTGGTTTTTCAACACTACCACAAGTGCAAAAAGTGTTTTTTCCACACTAATACAAGTGCAAAAGTGGTTTCCTGCACCAACACAAGTGTGAAAAGTGGTTTTTCAACACTAACACAAGTGCGAAAAGTGGTTTTTCAACACTAACACAAGTGCGAAAAGTGGTTTTTCCACACTAATACAAGTGCAAAAGTGGTTTCCTGCACCAACACAAGTGCGAAAAGTGGTTTTTCAACACTAACACAAGTGCGAAAAGTGTTTTGTCCACACTAATACAAGTGCAAAAGTGGTTTCCTGCACCAACACAAGTGCGAAAAGTGGTTTTTCCACACTAATACAAGTGCAAAAGTGGTTGCCTGCACCAACACAAGTGCAAAAAGTGGTTTTTCAACACTAACACAAGTGCGAAAAGTGGTTTTTCAACACCATCACAAGTGCGAAAAGTGGTTTTTCCACACTAATACAAGTGCAAAAGTGGTTTCCTGCACCAACACAAGTGCGAAAATTGGTTTTTCAACACTAACACAAGTGCGAAAAGTGGTTTTTCAACACTATCATAAGTGCAAAAAGTGTTTTTTCCACACTAATACAAGTGCAAAAGTGGTTTCCTGCACCAACACAAGTGCGAAAAGTGGTTTTTCAACACTAACACAAGTGCGAAAAGTGGTTTTTCAACACTAACACAAGTGCGAAAAGTGGTTTTTCCACACTAATACAAGTGCAAAAGTGGTTTCCTGCACCAACACAAGTGCGAAAAGTGGTTTTTCAACACTAACACAAGTGCAAAAAGTGGTTTTTCAACACTATCACAAGTGCAAAAAGTGTTTATTCCACACTAATACAAGTGCAAAAGTGGTTTCCTGCACCAACACAAGTGCGAAAAGTGGTTTTTCAACACTAACAAAAGTGCGAAAAGTGGTTTTTCAACACTAACACAAGTGCGAAAAGTGGTTGTTCCACACTAATACAAGTGCAAAAGTGGTTTCCTGCACCAACACAAGTGCGAAAAGTGGTTTTTCAACACTAACACAAGTGCGAAAAGTGGTTTTTCAACACTATCACAAGTGCAAAAAGTATTTTTTCCACACTAATACAAGTGCAAAAGTGGTTTCCTGCACCAACACAAGTGCGAAAAGTGGTTTTTCAACACTAACACAAGTGCGAAAAGTGGTTTTTCAACACTAACACAGTGCGAAAAGTGGTTTTTCCACACTAATACAAGTGCAAAAGTGGTTTCCTGCACCAACACAAGTGCGAAAAGTGGTTTTTCAACACTATCACAAGTGCAAAAAGTGTTTATTCCACACTAATACAAGTGCAAAAGTGGTTTCCTGCACCAACACAAGTGCGAAAAGTGGTTTTTCAACACTATCACAAGTGCAAAAAGTGTTTTTTCCACACTAATACAAGTGCAAAAGTGGTTTCCTGCACCAACACAAGTGCGAAAAGTGGTTTTTCAACACTAACACAAGTGCGAAAAGTGGTTTTTCAACACTAACACAAGTGCGAAAAGTGTTTTTTCCACACTAATACAAGTACAAAGGTGGTTTCCTGCACCAACACAAGTGCGAAAAGTGGTTTTTCAACACTAACACAAGTGCGAAAAGTGGTTTTTCAACACTAACACAAGTGCGAAAAGTGGTTTTTCCACACTAATACAAGTGCAAAAGTGGTTTCCTGCACCAACACAAGTGCGAAAAGTGGTTTTTCAACACTAACACAAGTGCGAAAAGTGGTTTTTCAACACTAACACAAGTGCGAAAAGTGGTTTTTCCACACTAATACAAGTGCAAAAGTGGTTTCCTGCACCAACACAAGTACGAAAAGTGGTTTTTCAACACTAACACAAGTGCGAAAAGTGGTTTTTCAACACTATCACAAGTGCAAAAGTGGTTTTTCAACACTAACACAAGTGCGAAAAGTGGTTTTTCAACACTAACACAAGGGCGAAAAGTGGTTTTTCAACACTAACACACGGGCGAAAAGTAGTTTTTCAACACTAACACAAGTGCGAAAAGTGGTTTTTCAACACTAACACAAGTGCGAAAAGTGGTTTTTCCACACTAATACAAGTGCAAAAGTGGTTTCCTGCACCAACACAAGTACGAAAAGTGGTTTTTCAACACTAACACAAGTGCGAAAAGTGGTTTTTCAACACTATCACAAGTGCAAAAAGTGTTTTTTCCACACTAATACAAGTGCAAAAGTGGTTTCCTGCACTAACACAAGTGTGAAAAGTGGTTTTTCAACACTAACACAAGTGCGAAAAGTGGTTTTTCAACACTAACACAAGTGCGAAAAGTGGTTTCCTGCACCAACACAGGTGCGAAAAGTGGTTTTTCCACACTAATACAAGTGCAAAAGTGGTTTCCTGCACCAACACAGGTGCGAAAATTGGTTTTTCAACACTAACACAAGTGTGAAAAGTGGTTTTTCAACACTATCACAAGTGCAAAAAGTGTTTTGTCCACACTAATACAAGTGCAAAAGTGGTTTCCTGCACAAACACAAGTGGGAAAAGTGGTTTTTCAACACTAACACAAGTGCGAAAAGTGGTTTTTCAACACTAACACAAGTGCGAAAAGTGGTTTTTCAACACTAACACAAGTGCGAAAAGTGTTTTTTCCACACTAATACAAGTGCAAAAGTGGTTTCCTGCACCAACACAAGTGCAAAAAGTGGTTTTTCAACACTAACACAAGTGCGAAAAGTGGTTTTTCAACACTACCACAAGTGCAAAAAGTGTTTTTTCCACACTAATACAAGTGCAAAAGTGGTTTCCTGCACCAACACAAGTGTGAAAAGTGGTTTTTCAACACTAACACAAGTGCGAAAAGTGGTTTTTCAACACTAACACAAGTGCGAAAAGTGGTTTTTCCACACTAATACAAGTGCAAAAGTGGTTTCCTGCACCAACACAAGTGCGAAAAGTGGTTTTCAACACTAACACAAGTGCGAAAAGTGGTTTTTCAACACTATCACAAGTGCGAAAAGTGTTTTGTCCACACTAATACAAGTGCAAAAGTGGTTTCCTGCACCAACACAAGTGCGAAAAGTGGTTTTTCAACACTAACACAAGTGCGAAAAGTGGTTTTTCAACACTAACACAAGTGCGAAAAGTGGTTTTTCCACACTAATACAAGTGCAAAAGTGGTTTCCTGCACCAAAACAAGTGCGAAAAGTGGTTTTTCAACACTAACACAAGTGCGAAAAGTGGTTTTTCAACACCATCACAAGTGCAAAAAGTGTTTTGTCCACACTAATACAAGTGCAAAAGTGGTTTCCTGCACCAACACAAGTGCGAAAAGTGGTTTTTCAACACTAACACAAGTGCGAAAAGTTGTTTTTAAACACTAACACAAGTGCGAAAAGTGGTTTTTCAACATTAACACAAGTGCGAAAAGTGGTTTTTCCACACTAATACAAGTGCAAAAGTGGTTTCCTGCACCAACACAAGTGCGAAAATTGGTTTTTCAACACTAACACAAGTGCGAAAAGTGGTTTTTCAACACTATCATAAGTGCAAAAAGTGTTTTTTCCACACTAATACAAGTGCAAAAGTGGTTTCCTGCACCAACACAAGTGCGAAAAGTGGTTTTTCAACACTAACACAAGTGCGAAAAGTGGTTTTTCAACACTAACACAAGTGCGAAAAGTGTTTTTTCCACACTAATACAAGTGCAAAAGTGGTTTCCTGCACCAACACAAGTGCGAAAAGTGGTTTTTCAACACTAACACAAGTGCGAAAAGTGGTTTTTCAACACTATCACAAGTGCAAAAAGTGTTTATTCCACACTAATACAAGTGCAAAAGTGGTTTCCTGCACCAACACAAGTGCGAAAAGTGGTTTTTCAACACTATCACAAGTGCGAAAAGTGGTTTTTCAACACTAACACAAGTGCGAAAAGTGGTTGTTCCACACTAATACAAGTGCAAAAGTGGTTTTTCAACACTATCATAAGTGCAAAAAGTGTTTTTTCCACACTAATACAAGTGCAAAAGTGGTTTCCTGCACCAACACAAGTGCGAAAAGTGGTTTTTCAACACTAACACAAGTGCGAAAAGTGGTTTTTCAACACTAACACAGTGCGAAAAGTGGTTTTTCCACACTAATACAAGTGCAAAAGTGGTTTCCTGCACCAACACAAGTGCGAAAAGTGGTTTTTCAACACTAACACAAGTGCGAAAAGTGGTTTTTCAACACTATCATAAGTGCAAAAAGTGTTTTTTCCACACTAATACAAGTGCAAAAGTGGTTTCCTGCACCAACACAAGTGCGAAAAGTGGTTTTTCAACACTAACACAAGTGCGAAAAGTGGTTTTTCAACACTAACACAGTGCGAAAAGTGGTTTTTCCACACTAATACAAGTGCAAAAGTGGTTTCCTGCACCAACACAAGTGCGAAAAGTGGTTTTTCAACACTAACACAAGTGCGAAAAGTGGTTTTTCAACACAATCACAAGTGCAAAAAGTGTTTTTTCCACACTAATACAAGTGCAAAAGTGGTTTCCTGCACCAACACAAGTGCGAAAAGTGGTTTTTCAACACTAACACAAGTGCGAAAAGTGGTTTTTCAACACTAACACAAGTGCGAAAAGTGTTTTTTCCACACTAATACAAGTGCAAAAGTGGTTTCCTGCACCAACACAAGTGCGAAAAGTGGTTTTTCAACACTAACACAAGTGCGAAAAGTGGTTTTTCAACACTAACACAAGTGCGAAAAGTGGTTTTTCCACACTAATACAAGTGCAAAAGTGGTTTCCTGCACCAACACAAGTGCGAAAAGTGGTTTTTCAACACTAACACAAGTGCGAAAAGTGGTTTTTCAACACTAACACAAGTGCGAAAAGTGGTTTTTCAACACTAACACAAGGGCAAAAAGTGGTTTTTCAACACTAACACAAGGGCGAAAAGTGGTTTTTCAACACTAACGCAAGTGCGAAAAGTGGTTTTTCCACACTAATACAAGTGCAAAAGTGGTTTCCTGCACCAACACAAGTGCGAAAAGTGGTTTTTAAACACTATCACAAGTGCAAAAAGTGTTTATTCCACACTAATACAAGTGCAAAAGTGGTTTCCTGCACCAACACAAGTGCGAAAAGTGGTTTTTCAACACTAACACAAGTGCGAAAAGTGGTTTTTCAACACTATCATAAGTGCAAAAAGTGTTTTTTCCACACTAATACAAGTGCAAAAGTGGTTTCCTGCACCAACACAAGTGCGAAAAGTGGTTTTTCAACACTAACACTAGTGCGAAAAGTGGTTTTTCAACACTAACACAAGTGCGAAAAGTGGTTTTTCCACACTAATACAAGTGCAAAAGTGGTTTCCTGCACCAACACAAGTGCGAAAAGTGGTTTTTCAACACTATCACAAGTGCAAAAAGTGTTGATTCCACACTAATACAAGTGCAAAAGTGGTTTCCTGCACCAACACAAGTGCGAAAAGTGGTTTTTCAACACTAACACAAGTGCGAAAAGTGGTTTTTCAACACTAACACAAGTGCGAAAAGTGGTTGTTCCACACTAATACAAGTGCAAAAGTGGTTTCCTGCACCAACACAAGTGCGAAAAGTGGTTTTTCAACACTAACACAAGTGCGAAAAGTGGTTTTTCAACACTATCACAAGTGCAAAAAGTGTTTTTTCCACACTAATACAAGTGCAAAAGTGGTTTCCTGCACCAACACAAGTGCGAAAAGTGGTTTTTCAACACTAACACAAGTGCGAAAAGTGGTTTTTCAACACTAACACAGTGCGAAAAGTGGTTTTTCCACACTAATACAAGTGCAAAAGTGGTCTCCTGCACCAACACAAGTGCGAAAAGTGGTTTTTCAACACTAACACAAGTGCGAAAAGTGGTTTTTCCACACTAATACAAGTGCAAAAGTGGTTTCCTGCACCAACACAAGTGCGAAAAGTGGTTTTTCAACACTAACACAAGTGCGAAAAGTGGTTTTTCAACACTAACACAAGTGCGAAAAGTGTTTTTTCCACACTAATACAAGTACAAAAGTGGTTTCCTGCACCAACACAAGTGCGAAAAGTGGTTTTTCAACACTAACACAAGTGCGAAAAGTGGTTTTTCAACACTAACACAAGTGCGAAAAGTGGTTTTTCCACACTAATACAAGTGCAAAAGTGGTTTCCTGCACCAACACAAGTGCGAAAAGTGGTTTTTCAACACTAACACAAGTGCGAAAAGTGGTTTTTCAACACTAATACAAGTGCGAAAAGTGGTTTTTCAACACTAACACAAGTGCGAAAAGTGGTTTTTCAACACTAACACAAGTGCGAAAAGTGGTTTTTCAACACTAATACAAGTGCGAAAAGTGGTTTTTCAACACTAACACAAGTGCGAAAAGTGGTTTTTCCACACTAATACAAGTGCGAAAAGTGGTTTTTCCACACTAATACAAGTGCAAAAGTGGTTTCCTGCACCAACACAAGTGCGAAAAGTGGTTTTTCAACACTAACACAAGTGCGAAAAGTGGTTTTTCAACACTAATACAAGTGCGAAAAGTGGTTTTTCAACACTAACACAAGGGCGAAAAGTGGTTTTTCAACACTAACACAAGGGCGAAAAGTAGTTTTTCAACACTAACACAAGTGCGAAAAGTGGTTTTTCAACACTAACACAAGTGCGAAAAGTGGTTTTTCCACACTAATACAAGTGCGAAAAGTGGTTTTTCCACACTAATACAAGTGCAAAAGTGGTTTCCTGCACCAACACAAGTGCGAAAAGTGGTTTTTCAACACTATCACAAGTGCAAAAAGTGTTGATTCCACACTAATACAAGTGCAAAAGTGGTTTCCTGCACCAACACAAGTGCGAAAAGTGGTTTTTCAACACTAACACAAGTGCGAAAAGTGGTTTTTCAACACTAACACAAGTGCGAAAAGTGGTTGTTCCACACTAATACAAGTGCAAAAGTGGTTTCCTGCACCAACACAAGTGCGAAAAGTGGTTTTTCAACAATAACACAAGTGCGAAAAGTGGTTTTTCAACACTATCACAAGTGCAAAAAGTGTTTTTTCCACACTAATACAAGTGCAAAAGTGGTTTCCTGCACCAACACAAGTGCGAAAAGTGGTTTTTCAACACTAACACAAGTGCGAAAAGTGGTTTTTCAACACTAACACAGTGCGAAAAGTGGTTTTTCCACACTAATACAAGTGCAAAAGTGGTCTCCTGCACCAACACAAGTGCGAAAAGTGGTTTTTCAACACTAACACAAGTGCGAAAAGTGGTTTTTCCACACTAATACAAGTGCAAAAGTGGTTTCCTGCACCAACACAAGTGCGAAAAGTGGTTTTTCAACACTAACACAAGTGCGAAAAGTGGTTTTTCAACACTAACACAAGTGCGAAAAGTGTTTTTTCCACACTAAAACAAGTACAAAAGTGGTTTCCTGCACCAACACAAGTGCGAAAAGTGGTTTTTCAACACTAACACAAGTGCGAAAAGTGGTTTTTCAACACTAACACAAGTGCGAAAAGTGGTTTTTCCACACTAATACAAGTGCAAAAGTGGTTTCCTGCACCAACACAAGTGCGAAAAGTGGTTTTTCAACACTAACACAAGTGCGAAAAGTGGTTTTTCAACACTAATACAAGTGCGAAAAGTGGTTTTTCAACACTAACACAAGGGCGAAAAGTGGTTTTTCAACACTAACACAAGGGCGAAAAGTAGTTTTTCAACACTAACACAAGTGCGAAAAGTGGTTTTTCAACACTAACACAAGTGCGAAAAGTGGTTTTTCCACACTAATACAAGTGCAAAAGTGGTTTCCTGCACCAACACAAGTATGAAAAGTGGTTTTTCAACACTAACACAAGTGCGAAAAGTGGTTTTTCAACACTATCACAAGTGCAAAAAGTGTTTTTTCCACACTAATACAAGTGCAAAAGTGGTTTCCTGCACCAACACAAGTGTGAAAAGTGGTTTTTCAACACCAACACAAGTGCGAAAAGTGGTTTTTCAACACTAACACAAGTGCGAAAAGTGGTTTCCTGCACCAACACAGGTGCGAAAAGTGGTTTTTCCACACTAATACAAGTGCAAAAGTGGTTTCCTGCACCAACACAGGTGCGAAAAGTGGTTTTTCAACACTAACACAAGTGTGAAAAGTGGTTTTTCAACACTATCACAAGTGCAAAAAGTGTTTTGTCCACACTAATACAAGTGCAAAAGTGGTTTCCTGCACCAACACAAGTGCGAAAAGTGGTTTTTCAACACTAACACAAGTGCGAAAAGTGGTTTTTCAACACTAACACAAGTGCGAAAAGTGGTTTTTCAACACTAACACAAGTGCAAAAAGTGTTTTGTCCACACTAATACAAGTGCAAAAGTGGTTTCCTGCACCAACACAAGTGCGAAAAGTGGTTTTTCAACACTAACACAAGTGCAAAAAGTGGTTTTTCAACACTAACACAAGTGCGAAAAGTGGTTTTTCAACACTAACATAGGTGCGAAAAGTGTTTTTTCCACACTAATACAAGTGCAAAAGTGGTTTCCTGCACCAACACAAGTGCGAAAAGTGGTTTTTCAACACTAACACAAGTACAAAAAGTGGTTTTTCAACACTAACACAAGTGCGAAAAGTGTTTTTTCCACACTAATACAAGTGCAAAAGTGGTTTCCTGCACCAACACAAGTGCAAAAAGTGGTTTTTCAACACTAACACAAGTGCGAAAAATGGTTTTTCAACACTAACACAAGTGCGAAAAGTGGTATTTCCACACTAATACAAGTGCAAAAGTGGTTTCCTGCACCAACACAAGTGCAAAAAGTGGTTTTTCAACACTAACACAAGTGCGAAAAGTGGTTTTTCAACACTATCACAACTGCAAAAAGTGTTTTTTCCACACTAATACAAGTGCAAAAGTGGTTTCCTGCACCAACACAAGTGTGAAAAGTGGTTTTTCAACACTAACACAAGTGCGAAAAGTGGTTTTTCAACACTAACACAAGTGCGAAAAGTGGTTTTTCCACACTAATACAAGTGCAAAAGTGGTTTCCTGCACCAACACAAGTGCGAAAAGTGGTTTTTCAACACTAACACAAGTGCGAAAAGTGGTTTTTCAACACTATCACAAGTGCAAAAAGTGTTTTGTCCACACTAATACAAGTGCAAAAGTGGTTTCCTGCACCAACACAAGTGCGAAAAGTGGTTTTTCAACACTAACACAAGTGCGAAAAGTGGTTTTTAAACACTAACACAAGTGCTAAAAGTGGTTTTTCAACATTAACACAAGTGCGAAAAGTGATTTTTCCACACTAATACAAGTGCAAAAGTGGTTTCCTGCACCAACACAAGTGCGAAAATTGGTTTTTCAACACTAACACAAGTGCGAAAAGTGGTTTTTCAACACTATCATAAGTGCAAAAAGTGTTTTTTCCACACTAATACAAGTGCAAAAGTGGTTTCCTGCACCAACACAAGTGCGAAAAGTGGTTTTTCAACACTAACACGAGTGCGAAAAGTGGTTTTTCAACACTAACACAAGTGCGAAAAGTGGTTTTTCCACACTAATACAAGTGCAAAAGTGGTTTCCTGCACCAACACAAGTGCGAAAAGTGGTTTTTCAACACTATCACAAGTGCAAAAAGTGTTTATTCCACACTAATACAAGTGCAAAAGTGGTTTCCTGCACCAACACAAGTGCGAAAAGTGGTTTTTCAACACTAACACAAGTGCGAAAAGTGGTTTTTCAACACTAACACAAGTGCGAAAAGTGGTTGTTCCACACTAATACAAGTGCAAACGTGGTTTCCTGCACCAACACAAGTGCGAAAAGTGGTTTTTCAACACTAACACAAGTGCGAAAAGTGGTTTTTCAACACTATCACAAGTGCAAAAAGTGTTTTTTCCACACTAATACAAGTGCAAAAGTGGTTTCCTGCAGCAACACAAGTGCGAAAAGTGGTTTTTCAACACTAACACAAGTGCGAAAAGTGGTTTTTCAACACTAACACAGTGCGAAAAGTGGTTTTTCCACACTAATACAAGTGCAAATGTGGTCTCCTGCACCAACACAAGTGCGAAAAGTGGTTTTTCAACACTAACACAAGTGCGAAAAGTGTTTTGTCCACACTAATACAAGTGCAAAAGTGGTTTCCTGCACCAACACAAGTGCGAAAAGTGGTTTTTCAACACTAACACAAGTGCGAAAAGTGGTTTTTCAACACTAACACAAGTGCGAAAAGTGGTTTATCCACACTAATACAAGTGCAAAAGTGGTTTCCTGCACCAACACAAGTGCGAAAAGTGGTTTTTCAACACTAACACAAGTGCGAAAAGTGGTTTTTCAACACCATCACAAGTGCAAAAAGTGTTTTGTCCACACTAATACAAGTGCAAAAGTGGTTTCCTGCACCAACACAAGTGCGAAAAGTGGTTTTTCAACACTAACACAAGTGCGAAAAGTTGTTTTTAAACACTAACACAAGTGCGAAAAGTGGTTTTTCAACATTAACACAAGTGCGAAAAGTGGTTTTTCCACACTAATACAAGTGCAAAAGTGGTTTCCTGCACCAACACAAGTGCGAAAATTGGTTTTTCAACACTAACACAAGTGCGAAAAGTGGTTTTTCAACACTATCATAAGTGCAAAAAGTGTTTTTTCCACACTAATACAAGTGCAAAAGTGGTTTCCTGCACCAACACAAGTGCGAAAAGTGGTTTTTCAACACTAACACAAGTGCGAAAAGTGGTTTTTCAACACTAACACAAGTGCGAAAAGTGTTTTTTCCACACTAATACAAGTGTGAAAAGTGGTTTTTCAACACTATCACAAGTGCAAAAAGTGTTTTGTCCACACTAATACAAGTGCAAAAGTGGTTTCCTGCACCAACACAAGTGCGAAAAGTGGTTTTTCAACACTAACACAAGTGCGAAAAGTGGTTTTTCAACACTAACACAAGGGCGAAAAGTGGTTTTTCAACACTAACACAAGGGCGAAAAGTGGTTTTTCAACACTAACGCAAGTACGAAAAGTGGTTTTTCAACACTAACACAAGTGCGAAAAGTGGTTTTTCAACACTAACGCAAGTACGAAAAGTGGTTTTTCAACACTAACACAAGTGTGAAAAGTGGTTTTTCAACACTATCACAAGTGCAAAAAGTGTTGTCCACACTAATACAAGTGCAAAAGTGGTTTCCTGCACCAACACAAGTGTGAAAAGTGGTTTTTCAACACTAACAGAAGGGCGAAAAGTGGTTTTTCAACACTAACACAAGGGCGAAAAGTGGTTTTTCAACACTAACACAAGTGCGAAAAGTAGTTTTTCAACACTAACACAAGGGCGAAAAGTGGTTTTTCAACACTAACACAAGGGCGAAAAGTGGTTTTTCAACACTAACACAAGTGCGAAAAGTGGTTTTTCAACACTAACACAAGTGCGAAAAGTGGTTTTTCCACACTAATACAAGTGCAAAAGTGGTTTCCTGCACCAACACAAGTACGAAAAGTGGTTTTTCAACACTAACACAAGTGCGAAAAGTGGTTTTTCAACACTATCACAAGTGCAAAAAGTGTTTTTTCCACACTAATACAAGTGCAAAAGTGGTTTCCTGCACCAACACAAGTGTGAAAAGTGGTTTTTCAACACTAACACAAGTGCGAAAAGTGGTTTTTCAACACTAACACAAGTGCGAAAAGTGGTTTTTCCACACTAATACAAGTGCAAAAGTGGTTTCCTGCACCAACACAAGTGCGAAAAGTGGTTTTTCAACACTAACACAAGTGTGAAAAGTGGTTTTTCAACACTATCACAAGTGCAAAAAGTGTTTTGTCCACACTAATACAAGTGCAAAAGTGGTTTCCTGCACCAACACAAGTGCGAAAAGTGGTTTTTCAACACTAACACAAGTGCGAAAATTGGTTTTTCAACACTAACACAAGTGCGAAAAGTGGTTTTTCAACACTAACACAAGTGCGAAAAGTGTTTTTTCCACACTAATACAAGTGCAAAAGTGGTTTCCTGCACCAACACAAGTGCAAAAAGTGGTTTTTCAACACTAACACAAGTGCGAAAAGTGGTTTTTCAACACTACCACAAGTGCAAAAAGTGTTTTTTCCACGCTAATACAAGTGCAAAAGTGGTTTCCTGCACCAACACAAGTGTGAAAAGTGGTTTTTCAACACTAACACAAGTGCGAAAAGTGGTTTTTCAACACTAACACAAGTGCGAAAAGTGGTTTTTCCACACTAATACAAGTGCAAAAGTGGTTTCCTGCACCAACACAAGTGCGAAAAGTGGTTTTTCAACACTAACACAAGTGCGAAAAGTGTTTTGTCCACACTAATACAAGTGCAAAAGTGGTTTCCTGCACCAACACAAGTGCGAAAAGTGGTTTTTCCACACTAATACAAGTGCAAAAGTGGTTGCCTGCACCAACACAAGTGCGAAAAGTGGTTTTTCAACACTAACACAAGTGCGAAAAGTGGTTTTTCAACACCACCACAAGTGCGAAAAGTGGTTTTTCCACACTAATACAAGTGCAAAAGTGGTTTCCTGCACCAACACAAGTGCGAAAATTGGTTTTTCAACACTAACACAAGTGCGAAAAGTGGTTTTTCAACACTATCATAAGTGCAAAAAGTGTTTTTTCCACACTAATACAAGTGCAAAAGTGGTTTCCTGCATCAACACAAGTGCGAAAAGTGGTTTTTCAACACTAACACAAGTGCGAAAAGTGGTTTTTCAACACTAACACAAGTGCGAAAAGTGGTTTTTCCACACTAATACAAGTGCAAAAGTGGTTTCCTGCACCAACACAAGTGCGAAAAGTGGTTTTTCAACACTAACACAAGTGCAAAAAGTGGTTTTTCAACACTATCACAAGTGCAAAAAGTGTTTATTCCACACTAATACAAGTGCAAAAGTGGTTTCCTTCACCAACACAAGTGCGAAAAGTGGTTTTTCAACACTAACAAAAGTGCGAAAAGTGGTTTTTCAACACTAACACAAGTGCGAAAAGTGGTTGTTCCACACTAATACAAGTGCAAAAGTGGTTTCCTGCACCAACACAAGTGCGAAAAGTGGTTTTTCAACACTAACACAAGTGCGAAAAGTGGTTTTTCAACACTATCACAAGTGCAAAAAGTATTTTTTCCACACTAATACAAGTGCAAAAGTGGTTTCCTGCACCAACACAAGTGCGAAAAGTGGTTTTTCAACACTAACACAAGTGCGAAAAGTGGTTTTTCAACACTAACACAGTGCGAAAAGTGGTTTTTCCACACTAATACAAGTGCAAAAGTGGTTTCCTGCACCAACACAAGTGCGAAAAGTGGTTTTTCAACACTATCACAAGTGCAAAAAGTGTTTATTCCACACTAATACAAGTGCAAAAGTGGTTTCCTGCACCAACACAAGTGCGAAAAGTGGTTTTTCAACACTATCACAAGTGCAAAAAGTGTTTTTTCCACACTAATACAAGTGCAAAAGTGGTTTCCTGCACCAACACAAGTGCGAAAAGTGGTTTTTCAACACTAACACAAGTGCGAAAAGTGGTTTTTCAACACTAACACAAGTGCGAAAAGTGTTTTTTCCACACTAATACAAGTACAAAGGTGGTTTCCTGCACCAACACAAGTGCGAAAAGTGGTTTTTCAACACTAACACAAGTGCGAAAAGTGGTTTTTCAACACTAACACAAGTGCGAAAAGTGGTTTTTCCACACTAATACAAGTGCAAAAGTGGTTTCCTGCACCAACACAAGTGCGAAAAGTGGTTTTTCAACACTAACACAAGTGCGAAAAGTGGTTTTTCAACACTAATACAAGTGCGAAAAGTGGTTTTTCAACACTAACACAAGGGCGAAAAGTGGTTTTTCAACACTAACACAAGGGCGAAAAGTAGTTTTTCAACACTAACACAAGTGCGAAAAGTGGTTTTTCAACACTAACACAAGTGCGAAAAGTGGTTTTTCCACACTAATACAAGTGCAAAAGTGGTTTCCTGCACCAACACAAGTACGAAAAGTGGTTTTTCAACACTAACACAAGTGCGAAAAGTGGTTTTTCAACACTATCACAAGTGCAAAAGTGGTTTTTCAACACTAACACAAGTGCGAAAAGTGGTTTTTCAACACTAACACAAGGGCGAAAAGTGGTTTTTCAACACTAACACAAGGGCGAAAAGTAGTTTTTCAACACTAACACAAGTGTGAAAAGTGGTTTTTCAACACTAACACAAGTGCGAAAAGTGGTTTTTCCACACTAATACAAGTGCAAAAGTGGTTTCCTGCACCAACACAAGTACGAAAAGTGGTTTTTCAACACTAACACAAGTGCGAAAAGTGGTTTTTCAACACTATCACAAGTGCAAAAAGTGTTTTTTCCACACTAATACAAGTGCAAAAGTGGTTTCCTGCACCAACACAAGTGTGAAAAGTGGTTTTTCAACACTAACACAAGTGCGAAAAGTGGTTTTTCAACACTAACACAAGTGCGAAAAGTGGTTTCCTGCACCAACACAGGTGCGAAAAGTGGTTTTTCCACACTAATACAAGTGCAAAAGTGGTTTCCTGCACCAACACAGGTGCGAAAAGTGGTTTTTCAACACTAACACAAGTGTGAAAAGTGGTTTTTCAACACTATCACAAGTGCAAAAAGTGTTTTGTCCACACTAATACAAGTGCAAAAGTGGTTTCCTGCACAAACACAAGTGCGAAAAGTGGTTTTTCAACACTAACACAAGTGCGAAAAGTGGTTTTTCAACACTAACACAAGTGCGAAAAGTGGTTTTTCAACACTAACACAAGTGCGAAAAGTGTTTTTTCCACACTAATACAAGTGCAAAAGTGGTTTCCTGCACCAACACAAGTGCAAAAAGTGGTTTTTCAACACTAACACAAGTGCGAAAAGTGGTTTTTCAACACTACCACAAGTGCAAAAAGTGTTTTTTCCACACTAATACAAGTGCAAAAGTGGTTTCCTGCACCAACACAAGTGTGAAAAGTGGTTTTTCAACACTAACACAAGTGCGAAAAGTGGTTTTTCAACACTAACACAAGTGCGAAAAGTGGTTTTTCCACACTAATACAAGTGCAAAAGTGGTTTCCTGCACCAACACAAGTGCGAAAAGTGGTTTTCAACACTAACACAAGTGCGAAAAGTGGTTTTTCAACACTATCACAAGTGCGAAAAGTGTATTGTCCACACTAATACAAGTGCAAAAGTGGTTTCCTGCACCAACACAAGTGCGAAAAGTGGTTTTTCAACACTAACACAAGTGCGAAAAGTGGTTTTTCAACACTAACACAAGTGCGAAAAGTGGTTTTTCCACACTAATACAAGTGCAAAAGTGGTTTCCTGCACCAACACAAGTGCGAAAAGTGGTTTTTCAACACTAACACAAGTGCGAAAAGTGGTTTTTCAACACCATCACAAGTGCAAAAAGTGTTTTGTCCACACTAATACAAGTGCAAAAGTGGTTTCCTGCACCAACACAAGTGCGAAAAGTGGTTTTTCAACACTAACACAAGTGCGAAAAGTTGTTTTTAAACACTAACACAAGTGCGAAAAGTGGTTTTTCAACATTAACACAAGTGCGAAAAGTGGTTTTTCCACACTAATACAAGTGCAAAAGTGGTTTCCTGCACCAACACAAGTGCGAAAATTGGTTTTTCAACACTAACACAAGTGCGAAAAGTGGTTTTTCAACACTATCATAAGTGCAAAAAGTGTTTTTTCCACACTAATACAAGTGCAAAAGTGGTTTCCTGCACCAACACAAGTGCGAAAAGTGGTTTTTCAACACTAACACAAGTGCGAAAAGTGGTTTTTCAACACTAACACAAGTGCGAAAAGTGTTTTTTCCACACTAATACAAGTGTGAAAAGTGGTTTTTCAACACTATCACAAGTGCAAAAAGTGTTTTGTCCACACTAATACAAGTGCAAAAGTGGTTTCCTGCACCAACACAAGTGCGAAAAGTGGTTTTTCAACACTAACACAAGTGCGAAAAGTGGTTTTTCAACACTAACACAAGGGCGAAAAGTGGTTTTTCAACACTAACGCAAGTACGAAAAGTGGTTTTTCAACACTAACACAAGTGCGAAAAGTGGTTTTTCAACACTAACGCAAGTACGAAAAGTGGTTTTTCAACACTAACACAAGTGTGAAAAGTGGTTTTTCAACACTATCACAAGTGCAAAAAGTGTTGTCCACACTAATACAAGTGCAAAAGTGGTTTCCTGCACCAACACAAGTGTGAAAAGTGGTTTTTCAACACTAACAGAAGGGCGAAAAGTGGTTTTTCAACACTAACACAAGGGCGAAAAGTGGTTTTTCAACACTAACACAAGTGCGAAAAGTAGTTTTTCAACACTAACACAAGGGCGAAAAGTGGTTTTTCAACACTAACACAAGGGCGAAAAGTGGTTTTTCAACACTAACACAAGTGTGAAAAGTGGTTTTTCAACACTAACACAAGTGCGAAAAGTGGTTTTTCCACACTAATACAAGTGCAAAAGTGGTTTCCTGCACCAACACAAGTACGAAAAGTGGTTTTTCAACACTAACACAAGTGCGAAAAGTGGTTTTTCAACACTATCACAAGTGCAAAAAGTGTTTTTTCCACACTAATACAAGTGCAAAAGTGGTTTCCTGCACCAACACAAGTGTGAAAAGTGGTTTTTCAACACTAACACAAGTGTGAAAAGTGGTTTTTCAACACTAACACAAGTGCGAAAAGTGGTTTTTCCACACTAATACAAGTGCAAAAGTGGTTTCCTGCACCAACACAAGTGCGAAAAGTGGTTTTTCAACACTAACACAAGTGTGAAAAGTGGTTTTTCAACACTATCACAAGTGCAAAAAGTGTTTTGTCCACACTAATACAAGTGCAAAAGTGGTTTCCTGCACCAACACAAGTGCGAAAAGTGGTTTTTCAACACTAACACAAGTGCGAAAATTGGTTTTTCAACACTAACACAAGTGCGAAAAGTGGTTTTTCAACACTAACACAAGTGCGAAAAGTGTTTTTTCCACACTAATACAAGTGCGAAAAGTGTTTTTTCCACACTAATACAAGTGCAAAAGTGGTTTCCTGCACCAACACAAGTGCAAAAAGTGGTTTTTCAACACTAACACAAGTGCGAAAAGTGGTTTTTCAACACTACCACAAGTGCAAAAAGTGTTTTTTCCACACTAATACAAGTGCAAAAGTGGTTTCCTGCACCAACACAAGTGTGAAAAGTGGTTTTTCAACACTAACACAAGTGCGAAAAGTGGTTTTTCAACACTAACACAAGTGCGAAAAGTGGTTTTTCCACACTAATACAAGTGCAAAAGTGGTTTCCTGCACCAACACAAGTGCGAAAAGTGGTTTTTCAACACTAACACAAGTGCGAAAAGTGTTTTGTCCACACTAATACAAGTGCAAAAGTGGTTTCCTGCACCAACACAAGTGCGAAAAGTGGTTTTTCCACACTAATACAAGTGCAAAAGTGGTTGCCTGCACCAACACAAGTGCGAAAAGTGGTTTTTCAACACTAACACAAGTGCGAAAAGTGGTTTTTCAACACCACCACAAGTGCGAAAAGTGGTTTTTCCACACTAATACAAGTGCAAAAGTGGTTTCCTGCACCAACACAAGTGCGAAAATTGGTTTTTCAACACTAACACAAGTGCGAAAAGTGGTTTTTCAACACTATCATAAGTGCAAAAAGTGTTTTTTCCACACTAATACAAGTGCAAAAGTGGTTTCCTGCACCAACACAAGTGCGAAAAGTGGTTTTTCAACACTAACACAAGTGCGAAAAGTGGTTTTTCAACACTAACACAAGTGCGAAAAGTGGTTTTTCCACACTAATACAAGTGCAAAAGTGGTTTCCTGCACCAACACAAGTGCGAAAAGTGGTTTTTCAACACTAACACAAGTGCAAAAAGTGGTTTTTCAACACTATCACAAGTGCAAAAAGTGTTTATTCCACACTAATACAAGTGCAAAAGTGGTTTCCTGCACCAACACAAGTGCGAAAA